>NC_077233.1:259190115-259252615 GCF_027887165.1 Monodelphis domestica
AGTGGTTGTTGGGTTTTGTTTTAATAGGGTAAGTTGAATTCAATGAATCAACGAGAGAAAAAAATCATAGAACAAAGTCAAAATACTGAACAAGTAGAAAAACAGATGAAATATCTACTATTAAAAACAATTGACCTTTTGAAAATAGGTCTAGAGATCATTAAAAAAAACCATCAAAGTACCTGAAAACTATGACCAAACAACAACCAAAAAAATCTGGATTAGGGCCATCTAGATGGCACAGTGGTCTGGAATCAGAAAGATCTGAGTTCAAATTTGACCTCAGACATTTTCTAGTTGTGTGACCTAGGGCAATTCACTTAACCCTATTTGCTCGGCCCTTGTCCTTCTGTCTTAAAGTTGTTACTGAAGCAGAAAGCAGGGGTTAAAAAAAAATAACACTTACATAATATATTTTAAAACAACAACAAACTGCCAAGAACTATTAGAAACAGGAAGCAAAGTAAAAATAAAAAGAATTCACTAGGTACTGGTCATTAGATTGAAATACTCAGAAAGGTCATGACCAAAATCTATTATTTCTAGGTGTATGGGATAAAATCCTGCATTATTCCCCAGCATGCATTAGTAATCATAGACTGGCAACTTCCTATAGAAATTGAGTAAAAGTTGGGTGCCCTTCAGAAGGGAGATACCAATCTTTCCTTATGAAGAGCAGAGAAATCCCCGTCCCCAAGCATATATATATATATATATATATATATATATATATATAGATAGATAGATAGATAGATAGATAGACAGACAGACAGACAGACAGACAGACAGATAGATAGATAGATAGATAGATAGATAGATAGATAGATAGATAGATAGATAGATATCTTTAATTGGCTCTTTTCTAACGTGGCCAACACCTCCTTCCCTGCCTGTTTCCTCCCCATTTTCTTATTCCCGTGGTAATAGTTGAACATTTCCCATAGGAAAGGTCTTGAAACTTACAGCTCCAATGTTCTAAATGTTTTAGCCTGAAAGACCTTGGACATGTCTAAATTCTGACCCAACTTAGAAAATATTGCAAACTTAAGGAATGCTCCCATGGGTTTGAGAATGCTGGGAAACTTAAGGAGGATAGGACAAGATAAAGAAAATAGAACATACACAGACATTGTGTTACACACAATGACAAGAGGAGGAGCATTGTGTTAATTTCCTATAAATTTTGATTTCATGTGAATCTTTGTACATTGTTTTGGGTTGACCACCCAGAGCAGTGCTTCCCAACTTCTCCCCCTTCCTAATAAAGGCCACATTTTCTCTGCTAATATCTATCTAAGCCTCCTGTCTGTTCACTAGAGTAACTTTGGGGTGCAGACCCTGAGATTACACTCCACACATAGGTAAAAGAAAATACATTCCCAGCAACTAGAAAAAACAAAACAAAACAAAAACTTTCTAATCATAAGGAAGCAAAGTCAGGATCACACAAAACTATGCTCTAACTACAATAAATGGAATCTTGAAATATTGTATAATATGCCAAAAGATAAAAGAAAAAGGTTTCACTTTCTAACTGTGTGACCTTGGAAAAGTCACCTAACCTCAGTTGCATTCTTCTACCTTGAGATCAACACTTAGTAAAGATTCTAAGATAGAAAGTAATGGATAAAAAAAAAAGAAATATAGCCAAGTATAATTGAGAATAGACGTAAGAAAGAAAATAATAGAAATAATAAAAGAGAGAACTATCCAGCTTTCTTGTTTAAAAGACTCAAAGCCAACCACAGTGCTTGGCACATAGTAGATACAAGCAATGCTTTTTGACCCTCCCTTCACTAGACAACTCTGTCCTAGTGCCAGTAATCAATCCTTAGGACTTTGACACATATTTTACCCAGCAAAGGTTAAGAAGAAAAGTCCTAGTTTCCCATAAGCCACTAAATATGTTTTCAGCCTGTAACTGGCCTCAGGCCCGTTCTTGCCCAGGCCCACTTCACTTAAGACAGCCTTACAGGTAGTTTAAATTATTGAGCACTAAACAAATGTTATTGCACAAGGGCTTTTTTTTTCTTCTTCCCCTGAGTGTATTCAGCACTTAGTAAGCATTAGGGAATTCTTTAGTCAGCTCTGTCCCAATTGCAATTTGAGACCCAGAGTAAACACACTGTGTGCTTCAGCCTCCACCTCCTAAAATGTTTGTGACCTTCCTGCCCTAGTTAAAATGCCACCTACCCCAACGTTTTCCTTGGTTTTACCCAATAAAAGCTCTTGTTCCCTCCTCCGTGATTATCTGCTCTCAGAATTTGGGATCTCATGTCTTGTCTGCATTTCCTTGTCTAACCACCAGAGGGAGGACAGTGAGGCTGCTTAAGCGCTGGCATCACTGATAGGTTCCTATAAGTAGCATCACTGGGATTTAAGGGAGTGAGCCCATTCACCTTTGCTTTTTCCTCCCTTCTGTGACTTCCGGTTGGGGTTTTTTTTTTTTTCAGAATTAGAATAAAAATTCTCTACTGACATCCTCACATCTGCTTGCTATTCTTCCCCCCACACACACCTGCCTGCTATCTACCCCCCCTTATGAGAGGCGTCATTATTCTGGTAGTTCATGCATTTCTCCCCAAATGAATTCCCCACAGAATAAGACTATTCTATACCCGAGATGTGCCTATGGATAAAACAGAAAGGATCCTGGCTAGGTTGACCAAAGATCTTAATGGCTTTATGTGAATGGTCATTTTTATGAGGTTTCAAATTCTGATTTATCCATTTAACAGTTTCATGTTTTTATTAAGATGGAACATATTTATACTCGATGAAGATAAAAGGAAATATGAATGTCTTCAGAGGTACAGTGATAGAGCACTACTACTTGTCACTGAGTCCCAACACCGTACCTTTCCAAGTCACCAACCTTCCCTGTGCCTCAGTTTCCTTATGTATAAGACAAGAAGGTTGAACTAGATGTCACTGATGTTCTTTTTACTGCACCCATCTCACTCAACACACCGTGCTGGCCAGACTGAGATGAAAGGACCTTTATCTACCTGATATATCTATATGTTCCTGATATGTGGATATATGTTTATATGTGTGTTTGAATACATGTATATGTGTGTGCTTATGCATATATATCAATATATAAAGAGAGAGGGAGGGAGGGGAAAAGAGAGAGAGAGACAGTGAAACAAAGAGAGATGGGGGCCAGGAGAGAGACAGAGACAGAGACAGAGACAGGGGAGGAGGGGAGAGAAAGCCAGCTAGATAGAGAAAGGCAGAGACAGAGAGACAGAGAGAGAGAAAGAAGGAAGGAAGCAGAGGCAGCTAGGTGCCAGTAGATAGAGTGCTAGGCTTGGAGTCAAGAAGACTTGTGTTCTCAGACACTTACTAGTTGTGTGTCCCTGGGCAAGTCCCTTAACTTTTGTTTGACTTAATCCACTGAAGAAGGAAATGGCAAATCATTCCAGTATCTTTAGCAAGAAAACCCCATGAACAGTATGACTCATGGGGTCATGAAGAGTGGGACATGGCTGAATGACTGAACAACAGCCCTTCCTGTGTGTATTTCATGTGTGTGTGTGTCCTCAATGAATATCCTGAACATGCTACTATTAAACAAATTTCCTTTTCTTGTTAAAAATTAGATGTTCTGTGAGAGACTCAATTTCTTCTAATCCTGAACCTGAACCATTGGATCTGCCTAAGTCAAGCTATATGGTTTTCCCCAACTAGATTGTAAACTCCAGCAATACAGGGACGAATGCTGTGCTTTGCTCACAATCGCTCTCAACAGGTATTTGTTATTGATGGCGTTATTGAGACATAAAGAAGATGGAAAGATGAATGAGAAAAGATGCACTGGGACTAGAGGCATTAAAAGGGGAACGCTGCCCTCTTGTGGACATTTCTATGGGCATGGTGAGAACAGGGTTATAGAGAAAGCTTGGGTCACAGAATAGACTTGTAAACAATGTTTCTTAAGTGTTGCACTGGACCACAGCACATAAATTCTCTCTTTTGTAGAGAGATATAATCTATAACAATGTTCTGTTTTGAGCAACTTAAATAGTAATAGTAATTATAACTCATCTCTAAAGATAATCTAGTGGTTGCCCTCAATAGGAAGTAGAAACTTCTTTCTTTCTTTCTTCCTTCCTTCCTTCCTTCCTTCCTTCCTTCCTTCCTTCCTTCCTTCCTTCCTTCCTTCCTTCCTTCCTTCCTTCCTTCCTTCCTTCCTTCCTTCCTTCCTTCCTTCCTTTCTTCCTTCTTTCTTTCTTTCTTTCTTTCTTTCTTTCTTTCTTTCTTTCTTTCTTTCTTTCTTTCTTTCTTTCTTTCTTTCTTTCTTTCTTTCTTTCTTTCTTTCTTTCTTCCTTTCTTTCTTTCTTCCTTTCTTTCTTTCTTCCTTTCTTCCTTTCTTCCTTCCTTTCTTCCTTCCTTCCTTTCTTTCTTCCTTCCTTCCTTCCTTTCTTTCTTTCTTTCTTTCTTTCTTTCTTTCTTTCTTTCTTTCTTTCTTTCTTTCTTTCTTTCTTTCTTTCTTTCTTTCTTTCTTTCTTTCTTTCTTTCTTTCTTTCTTTCTTTCTTTCTTTCTTCCTTTCTTTCTTCCTTCCTTTCTTCCTTCCTTTCTTTCTTCCTTTCTTTCTTTCTTTCTTTCTTTCTTTCTTTCTTTCTTTCTTTCTTTCTTTCTTTCTTTCTTTCTTTCTTTCTTTCTTTCTTTCTTTCTTTCTTTCTTTCTTTCTTTCTTTCTTTCTTTCTTTCTTCTTTCTTCCTTTCTTCCTTTCTTCCTTTCTTCCTTTCTTTCTTTCTTTCTTCCTTATTTTTCCATGGTTACATGATTCATGATCCACCACCCCTCACTCTTTCCTCCCCCTTCCCCAATCCGACAATCAGTTCCACTGAGCTACACATGCACCATTGTTCAAAACATATTTCTGTGTTATTCATATCTGCAGTAGCACAATCCTTTAACATAAAAGCCCTAATTATGTCCCTACCTCGTTACATGATTGATCACATATTTTTCTAATACATTTTTGTTTCTACAGCTTTTTCGCTGGATGTGGGTAGTGTTCTTTCTCACATTTTCCTCTGAATTGTCCTGGGTCATTGCATTGCTGCTGGTAGAGAAGTCCATTACATTCAATTGTACCACAGTGTATTGGTCTCTGTGTACAATGTTTTCCTGGTTCTGCTCCTCTCGCTCTGCATCACTTCCTGGAGGTTGTTCCAGTTCACATGGAATCCCTCCAGTTCATTATTCCTTTGAGCATAATAATGTTCCATCACCAACATATACCACAATTTGTTCAGCCATTCCCCAATCAAAGGGTATCCCCTCATTTTCCTTTTTTTTTTTGCCACCACAAAGAGCGCAGCTATAAACATTTTTGTACAAGATTTTTTCCCCTTATTACCTCTTTAGGGTATAAACCTAGCAGTGGTATGGATCAAAGCCCTTTGGGCATAGTTTCAAATTGCCTTCCAGAATGGCTGGATCAATTCACAACTCCACCAGCAGTGCTTTAGTGTCCAGATTTTGCCACACCCCCTCCAACATTTATCACTTTCTTTTGCTGCCATATTGACTGGTCTCCTAGGTTCGAGGAAGTCCTTAGTTTTCTGAGTAAGGCTTATGATGGGAGCTAAAGTTAATCAGTATGCTCTTCTCTATCTCTGCTCTTGCATCTGTAAAATATATGATGAGAAATGCATGTCAGTCTTTCCTTAACTAAAGATACTAAGATATAAATAGGAAAAATGTGTATAATGCTCCAGGTCCTTAAAACAGTTTAGATACTCCTAACTGCATTTAAGATAGTTTTCTAAGACTAGATTTTAATTCATAAAATTGCTTTTTTGTTGTTTTTACATTATCTTTATTCCTAATTGTATTGCTCTCTAGTAAGCCATTCTTTATAGCATATAATTTTTTTAAACCCTTACCTTTTGTCTTAGCATCAATTCCAAGACAGAAGAATAGTAGGCAAACAGGGATTAAAGGACTTGTCCAGGGTAAAATAGCTAGGAAGTATCTTAGGCCAGATTTGAACCCAGTTCCTCCCAAATCCAAACCTGGCACTCTATCCTACCAAGCTGCCCTCTCTGGAAAAGAATTTTATAAAGGAAGAGAGTGAAGGAGTTCAGAAAAACCAACCAGTGTATCAAAAGAGTCTGACAATACATGCAAAATTCCACCATCCTCCTTCTCCACCTTTACAAAGAAGGAAGTGCTGCTCAAGGCGGTGGTGCTATGCAGAGGGAGCTGACCTCAAGTTACGAGAATCTGAATTCGTATTCTACGTGTGCCATTTATTACCTGTGTCACTATAGACAATGCCTTGGTGGGCCTCAGTTTCCTCATCTTTAAAGTGACAGGCTTGGACTGTATGACCTCTGAATTCCCTTACTTTTCTAAGATCCTACAGCAAATTTAAAAGAATCACATCTTTTCTAGAGTAAAATTTTTTTGGTCATTATAGTTATAGAGGATTCAATTTAAATTTATTTTGTCTATTTTCATTGCTATAGTTATTATACATGTTATTTTTCTGGTTCTTTTTACTTTACTCTGCATTAGTTCATGTCAATCTTCCCATATTTCCTTGAATTCTTCCTATTGATAATTTCTTCTAGTGCCATAATATTATATTTCATTTATACAGCACGGTGTATTTAGTCCTTCCCCCATCATTGTAGTTCTTTACTACCCCAAGAAGTGTTCCTATAAAAATGTTCGGGTATAAATGGGGTATTAAAAATCTTTTTAGGGCATGCCTAATAGTGGTATCTCTAGTCAAAGGATATGAACACTTTAGTCACTTTTTAGAGGGTCAAAATTCTCATTTCCCAAGCTAGATTTGGGGGGGGGGTTGTTCTTGGGCTTAATGTGCTTTTCACCCTTCCCCAAATTCTCATTTAAAAAGTCTCTAATCTTTAACAATTCTATCCATTTTTCTTGTGCAATAAGGTAGGACATTCATAACAACAAATATAAGAATTACTATTTCTATATTGATTTTTGGTGGCAAAATGCTTAAATTCATTAACTTATCAGTTAATTATCAGGTTAAAAACCTATGAAGAGGGGGCAGCTGAGTAGCTCAGTGGATTGAGAGCCAGGCCTAGAGATGGGAGGTCCTAGGTTCAAATCTGGCCTCAGCCACTTCCCAGCTGTGTGACCTTGGGCAAGTCACTTGACCCCCATTGCCTAGCCCTTACCACTCTTCTGCCTTGGAGCCAATACACAGTATTGACTCCAAGACGGAAGGTAAGGGTTTATTTAAAAAAAAAAAAAAACCTATGAAGAAGGTAGTACTTTATATCTATTTTGAAGAAAATGAGGTTTGCACCTCAAAAAGATGAAGTTCTGGGGTATCCAGGTGGCTTAATAAATAGTACGCTGGCCCTGGAGTTGGGAGGACCTGGGTTCAAATCTGACTGCAGATATTTCCTAGCTGTGTGACTGGAGAAATCACTTAACCTCTTTTGCCTAGCCCTGGCCTTTCTGTCTTGGATTTGTTACTAAGATAAGAGTTTTGTTTTGTTTTGTTTTGTTTTAGATACGAAGGATAATTTCCCAAGATCACAGAGCTAGTTAAAATGATATATAATCAGGGCATCCATTGGTGTGGAACTCTTCTCATTGATGGAGATTAGTGCTCTGCCTGGGACAAAATAAGCTAAGTTTTAAGCAATTATTTAGGTGGGGAGAAAATCACAAATCATGTAACCTTGGAAAAAATATCCTAAATAAGCAACTATTTATGTATCTTCATTAATTTGACAAAACTAAAGGAAGATTTTTTTTTTTTTTTTACCGCTGGCAAGGTCCCTTAAAAAAAAAAGCTTGGATTCAATTATTAATTGCTCTTGTTGCCATGGTTCATAGTCAAGTCCTTTCCCTCAATTAGCTTTGGAGGTGTGTGTGGGAAGGATATCATTATAAAATTATCTTTTTTTGAGAAAAAGGAAAATTGAGGGACTTTACTTTGGTTCACAGGGATTCCAAACATCATATAAAGCAGGACAAAATCCAAATATAAAATAAATTGGAGCATGTCACAAATTGATTGTCACCTCTCCTTCCAGTCATTATAATAAACATCTTGGCAAGGTGAGATTTATCTATTGTTTATTTTTATTTTTATATTTATTTACAGAAGAAAAATAATGTTGGTCTCTCTCCCCTGATATAGAAAGGAATTTAATGTAGAAGACTTGGGAACAGCTAAATGGGTCAGTAGATTGGGAGCCATGCCTAGATCGAGAGGTCCTGAGTTCAAATATGACCTCAAACATGTCCTAGCTGTGTGACCTTGGACAAGTCACTTGGCTCCCATTTTCTAATCCTTACAGGTCATCTTCCTTGGAACCAATACATAGTATTGATTCTAATATGGAAGGTAAGGGTTCAGATGTATATAATATTTATAATTTGTATATAAATATATATATATGATTTATATATATATAAATATATATGCTTTGTCTATCTTGAACTCTCTTCAAGGGAATTATTATATTAAAGGACTAAAATCACTTTCCTAACATTGTACACAGAAACACAGAAGAAAAACAAATGACTTATCACTTGTTCATAAGGGCATATGATTTGGGGTTTTGGTTTTTAAACACTACTCTATTATAAAAATTAATAATATAGAAGTAGATATCAAGTGATATACATGTATAACCCAGTTAAATTGCTTGTCAACTTCAGGATGGGGGAGGGAAGAGGGGAGGGAGAAAACATGAATCATGTAACCTTGGGAAAATATTTAAAAATAAATTAGTTAATTTTAAAAATTAAAAAAATAAATAAAATCACTTCTCTATGTGGCATTTTCTCCTTTAAGAAAGCAGTCTTGGGGGAGTGACCTGGACCCCAGCAGGCAGTAGTATATAGCTTGGCTTTGCTGATGAATAGAGTTTATATTATCCTGTATGTAAAGGTTGGAGTTGATTGAATAAATCAATGAAATCATCTGACCCCACCCAAAGTAAGTCGTAAGAAATGACCTGACATTTATCAGTTGGTCACTAGTTGTCAGAAATGCCTGGATAGCTCCTTGGGTGACATAGGACATCTGCCCTTTGACCGAGGGGCTTAGTGGAGCCCTCTGGGGTGCATACAAACCTTAGTGAGTTTGAGTAAGCTCCAGCCCTGGAGAGAGCAAATCTAGCTGGAGGAGGAGGCTGGAGGGTGAGGAAGGAGACCAAAGCTAAAGCAAAGCAACTTTCCTTCCTCTCCCACCGTGATCAAAGGAAGATCTTGGGAGCGTCAGATAAGGATTTGGAGGATTTTAGATTTTCCAACTTCCCAATCATCATCCCAGCAGTTTCTTTGGAATAGCTGACCACAGCATTTGTATCAACAGTCAAGGCCAGACTGGAGGCAGATTCCATTTTCTATAAAGTGTCCAGAAGGAAAAAAGAAGACAAAACAAACGAGCATGAGCAACATAGCCACCCCCCCCCTTCTCCCTAAACTGCCACAAAACTAGATCACACCTAAAGGGAATAATCTTGAAGACACTTTGAGCTTGACACCCCCCCCCCTTTCCCTTGGACTCTGGAAGTGTTTGTGAGCAAGTGTGACTTTACTACCACAGTAAATAACTTTTCCTAAAAACTCAATCTGGATGGCTAATTAATAATTAGCTTGGGGTGTGCTGGCAAAATGTTTAACTACTGGCTCTCTGGGAAAATATATGCAAGACACATTCATTTAATTTACTTTATTAATATTTTCTCCATCATTTTCTTAAGTGCAGACAACCAACAAAGCAATCAAGTAAACCCTGATTTTTTTTGAGATGGTTCCAGCATACTCTTGTAATCAAGGGGAGTGTTGAGAGCTAAAGCTTTGGAAAGATAGCAGCTTCCCGTTATATTTCAGAGTCCTGAGGGGATCTAACTCATTAGTTCAAGTTGTCGTTGTCGTCGTCATTGTCGTCATCATCATTGGTGTTGTCGTCGTTGTTGGTCGGTCCATTTTTGGAAGAGGACCAATGACATGACTTGGTTTGCCAAGTGGATGTAAGTGAGACAGAGTGGCCCAAAGTTTTTGGTCTCACTGTCTCTTCCCAAAACATTGAAGTACAGTGCCAAGCTGAAAGTCAAGGTGACTAGGGATAGGATGCAGTGGATGACCTTGGTGGCCAAGTGCTCCACAGTGCCTGTGTCAGGCACCTTCATGGCCACTAGAACAAATTGGCCTCATCCACTGCTTCTACCAGGAGAAGTCTTCATATGCCTGGGGTACACAGCCCCCTAACTGATGAACTTATGGCCCATTGGTTCTCTCTGTCTGCCTGGACGGTTTTCTTGGAATATGGCCACTGGGCATACCACAGCTTCTTGGAGCCCCAGGTAAGATTTGGTGAAAGGTAAAAACCAAATGTGGATGAGCAGCCCTGAAAGGGGGTATCAGTCCTCCTGGAACACTTCTCATACCTCTTAGATCAAGAAGGAGTGTGCTAGATCTAGAATGAACAAATATTTTGAATTGTAAAATTGTGCCAAATCCTTAAAGAAGAAGGGACGGAGCAACATATAAGAATACAAAATCGACTTCGATGCTCACCCATTGGACATTCCATCCCTCACCTCCATACCTTTGTTGAGGCGATTGTCCATGACCACCTTCTAGAATCCTCAGCTTTGCTCAAGGTACATTTCGAATGCTTTGAAAGAGGAATTTCTTGAGTCTTTTCCTGATATTAGTTCTCCTTCCCTCATGAAATTGTGTTGTGCTTACTTTCTATTTACTTGATTTGCTTCCCTAGTTTATTTTACAGATGAAACTGAGGCAAATAGGGTTAAGGGACTGGTTCATACAAGTAAATGTCTGAGGCCAGATCTGAACTTGGGAAGA
Organism: Monodelphis domestica; assembly: GCF_027887165.1. Lineage (NCBI taxonomy): Eukaryota > Metazoa > Chordata > Mammalia > Didelphimorphia > Didelphidae > Monodelphis > Monodelphis domestica. The sequence goes on from NC_077233.1 coordinate 259,200,950, forward strand.
TGAGTCTTCCTACGGCACCCCCAGCACTCCCTCTACTGTGCCACCCAGCTTTCCGTATAAATGTTAGCCATTTTAATCTGTACATTTTCCTATTTACATGCTTTCATTTGCATCCTTTCATAAGAGTAGACTTTGTCTAGCTGTGTGGTCTTGGGTAAATCAACATTTATTTAGCCCCTGTGGGTGACAGGCACAGGGGATACAAAACAGGGAAAATAGTAGGGTGCCTCCTCTCAGCCATGAAAACTCAGTGAGCCTCAGTTTCCTGATCTATAGAATGGGATTACTAATAATTACCTCTACCTCACAGGGTGGTTTTGGGGATCAAATGAGATAATGGATTTGAAAGCTGCAAGACTCTGTACAAATGGGGGGTATTTATGTTATCACAAGCACATGGCTTGAGCATGTGCTGATGTTAACAATGGCAATTACCTGTGTGGCCTCTCTGTCGGGCAGCTCTATCCTCCTAAGAATTAATTCCGTTGGGTAATTGTCAAAATTAGTACTTCAACCACTCTAAACTTGCCTTGCTAAAAAGGCTGCTCTCTTCCCACTTGTCACTCACAAGCCCTTCCTGCTCTGCAATGGACGAGGCAGGCAGGGAAGTTGTTTCTATTAATTACAGTTGATTATTTGAGTGGAAAAACAGCCCAGGCTTTTGTTTTCTCTTCTCCTATCAGCCTCCGATTGCAGGCCTGGACGAGCCTTCACTGGGGGGAAAAGGCACTCTCTTCTTCTCCCTTTCAGAAGCAAAGGCATCCCCCCTCTGCAGCCTGAGTTGTTTGCGAGCTGAATTCCAGCCTGTCAACTTGCTGGGCAAAGCTTATTAGCCAGAGTTTGTTGTAAGTTCTTATTGCAATTAATTTGGAAATTAGACAGTTAAACAGGCACTCCCCAGCTCCAGTGTATTTTGTAAACTACAGGGCAGCTTCTTTACCCTTGACTCACAGGAAACTTTCACATCTCCCACAGTTAGAAGAACTCCCAAGAGGAGCGACAATGAGATGAGGGCTTAGGACAAACGGTTACTTTGTTATTTTTCTTCCTTAAAAAAAAATCGTAACAGGGGCAGCTAGGTGGCTCAGTGGATGGAGAGCCAGGTCTAGAGATGGGAGGACCCAGGTTCAAATCTGGCCTCAGACTCTTCCTAGCTGTGTGACCCTGGGCAACTCACTTAACCCCCATTGCCTAGCTCTTACCACTCTTCTGCCTTTGAAACCAATACACAATAATGATTCTAATATGGAAGGCAAGGGTTAAAAAAAAAAGGAATAAAACTAGTAACAACAACAGCAATAAACAATCCCTGGTGTACTCTTAATACATTCTATCAGTCCAGGCACTAGGGATATAATGAAATGAAAAAGCCAGAGGAGCTCACATTCTAATGGAAGATACAACATGAAACTAACTGTATGTACAAGATAGAGACAAAGTAAATGGGTAATAAATCTCAAGGGAAAGCTAGGTGGTACAGCAGATACAACAGCACCAGACCTGAAGTCAAGAAGACTTACCTCAGTAAGTTCAAATCTGGCCTCAGACAATTTCCTACCTGTGTGACCCTGCACAAGTCACTTAACCCTGTTTGCCTCAGTTTCCTCATCTGTCAAAAGAGCTGGAGAAGGAAATGGCAAACTCCTGCAGTATCTTTGCCCAAGAAAACCCCAAATAGGGTCAGGAAGAATCAGATATGACTGAAAAATGGCTGAACAATAATGAAAAGCTCAGAGTGAAGGCACTAGCAGTGGCTGGAGGGTGGTTTTAAGACTTCTTGCAAAAGGTGGGATTATCTTTAAATCTCATGCAACCTTTGGGGATAAGTCAGTGATGTGTGAATTATCACATTCTACAGAGGCACAGAGAAAACTAACTCCTCAGAGCTATCTAGTTCAAATGAAAATACTGAACTGCTGCTAACTTATCCAGGTGAGATCTGCCTGTATTATTGTGAAATCAGGCAATCCACAAATTCCATTTCTACAGCTATAATGCAGAGTCAGAAGAGCCAGATTCCAAACCCAGACCAACTATTTATTTTACCTCTCTGGGTCCAAGTTTGCTCCACTGGAAAATAGTTGAATTAGATTAATTATGATAAGAGCTGGCATTTACATAGCATGTTTGTAGTAAACAGTAAAAGTTTGTTACGAATATTATCTTATTTCAACTTGACTGAATAACCTTGGGAGGTAGGTGTTATTATTATCCCCAGTTTACAGATGAGGAAACTGAGACAGGTAGAGGTTAAGTGACTTGCTCAAGATCACACAATTGAGAATCTCTAAGTTACCTCCCAGTTCTAAATGATTCCATGACTTTCAGCTGCTGGGGTTTCTTAGGCAAAAGTAGAATAACAGAATGTCTTCAACAGTTATCTGTGTCAGTTAACTGATAACAGTTATCGTGACAGTATGCTTTTTGGGTAAGAATGTAAGTTTATTGATTATAACAGATTTTTTTGGTTAGACCAACATTATAACTGATGAAGTAATATAGGTTTCCCGGGCTCTCTTGGGATCAGGGACAACCTGAGCTGGGTCAGGTGGCTTAATAAATAGATTTTTAGGAGCTCGTTATTCAGCTCACTATTTTTGAACATCCCAAGACATCTTTAATTGGTAATAGCTAAGTAAGAGATGGTCCATCAATCTATTTACCCCTCCGCATACTTACATCATGGAGAATACAAATACAGGAAAAACAGTTAATTTAATTTATTTTTAATCAGTAATTTTATTTATTTTGATGATTTTATTATAATTATTAAATAATTTAAAATCTTAACATCCCAGATTAACTATTAATTAGTTATTAAATTAATTGTGAGATAAATTTTATTTATTGATTTTATTATTGTTTAAAATGATTAAATAATTGATTATTAAATAACTGTTAATAAAAGACAAAGAAAATGCAAAAATCAGCATACTGGATGGTATCTCTAACCCAGCAAATTTGCTTGTCTAGCCAAGACACTGCCCCTGAATCAGAGAAAAACCAACTGAACTTCCAGTCTAGCAGAGATACTGTGTCTTTGAAAGAGGCAGCCCAATTGTTCAAAGTTTGGTGAGATCAAATGCTCCAGAGGCAGGTGGGTTGCACAGTGGTTAGAGCGCTGGGCCAGGAGTGAGAAAGACCTGAATTCAAATCCATTAAGACACTTACTAGCTGTGTAACCCTAGGCAAGTTCCTTAACCTCTGTTTTCTCCTGTTTGCTTAGCTCTAAAATGGGGATAATAATAGTATCCATCTTTCAGGGTTCTTGTGGGGATTAAATTAAATAATAATTGTAAAATGCTTGGCACATAATAAGCCCTATATGTCAGCAATTCTTATTAAGAAAGGGCATTTTTTTTGTTGAATTCTGAACTGACCCAGCCATTTTGGAGAGCAATTTGGAATTATGCTCAAAGAGTTATAAAACTATGTAGACCTTTTGACAAAGCAATACTACTATTGGGTTCATTTCCTAAGGTGATCAGGGAAAAAGGAAAAGAATCTGTGTTCTAAAATATTGATAGCAGCTCTCTTTGTGGTGGCAAAGAAATGGAAATTGAGGGAATGCCTATCCCTTGGGGAATGGCTGAACAAGCTGTGGCATATGATTGTGATGGAATACTATTGTGCTATAAGAAATTATGAACAGATTAATTTTGGAAAAGCATAGAAGATTCACATGAAATTATGAAACAAAACAAGCAGAACCAAGAGAAAATTAAATACAGCAACAGAAACATTGTTTGAAAAATGATATGTATTTTCACCTCCAGAGAGAGAACTGATAAATATACACAGGACATAATTTTATACATACATATATATTTTTTTGTCAAATAATGCCTTCTCTAATGGAAATGGAGGGGAAGAAGGGTGTTAACTAGGTATTTTAATGTAACAAATCAATTATTTTTTTAAAGAAAGAAAAGGCATCAAGGGTCCCACAATTCCAAGGTTATGAATTGATGTGATCATGGTCATTATTTTTCCCCATCCTCTCTCATCTCTGAGTGTATTTGTGGGGAAGTGTACTATTGGTGTTGGATCAAATGCCTCTAACTGCTATTTTTGCCATACAATTTGAGTAAATGAATTTCCTAAAAAACAAAACAAAACAAAGGGGTTGGATGAAATGGTTTCTCACTTCTTTTCCAACAATCTGTGATTCTTACTGATTGAATGACTGGCTCAAAGGTAAGAAATTACCACTCAAGGGTTCTTGAGGGCTGTGTAAGGGGATAAGAGACAGAGGCAGCTAGGTAGCAAAGTGGATAGATAGAACCTATCTGTGTGATCCTGGGTAAGTTACTTAACCTCAATTCCATTTTTCTGCCTATTTTTAGTACCAATTCTAAGATAATTTAAATTAGATTAACCAATTCTTTATTTTATTTTTTCAAAGAATGAGCTCCTACTCTTATTTATTAGTTTAATAGTTTTTTCTTTCAATTTTATTAATTTCTCCTTTGCTTTTTAAAATTTCCAATTTAGTTTTTATCTAGGGTTTAAAAATTTGCTCTTAAAATTTTTTTTAAGTTGCATGCCCAATTCATAATCTCCTCCCTCTTTATTTTGTTGATATAGCACTCAGGGATATAAATTTTCCCCTGAGTACTGCTTTGGCTATATCCCATAAATTTTGATATATTGTCTCCTTGTCATGCATTTATATAATATATAATATAATAAACATGCATTTATTATTTATTTGCCTCTTGACTGATGGGGAGTTATGAGCTAATATATCTCTCAGCACTTGCTCTCAGATGCTCCTCTCTCCCCTTCCCCAACCCCCATCCCTAAACCCAACATACTTTTCAGACAACTCCAGTTTCCCCTAACTGAAAGAATCAATAAACAGAACAGTGATATCATGGGAAATAAAGGAGGTATTATGCCATAGTGAATAGAGTGCTTAAAAAAAGGCAGGTCCAGAGACAGGAGGTCCTAGATTCAAATCTGGCCTCAGACACTTCCTAGCTATGTGACCCTGGGCAAGTCTCTTAACTCCCATTGCCTAGCCCTTACCATTCTTCTGCCTTGGAACCAATACACAGTATTGATTCTAAGACAGAAGGTAAGTTTTTTTTTTTTAAAGGGCAACTAAGTGGCATATTGGATTGAGGAAACACCTGGGTTCAAATATGACCTCAGACACTTTGTAGGTATGTGGCCCTGGACAAGTCACTTAGCCCAAGTTGTTTATCCTTTGTTATTCTTCTGTCTTAGAATTATTACTGAGACAGAAAATGAGTCTAAAAAAACAAATTTCATTCTGATACTATGTTATCTCAAGCAAGTTACTTAACATCTTTGCACCTTTGCATATGTAAAATAATAGCTAGATGGCCTCTAAGGTGACTTCTAGCTCTAAGGTTAAATGGCAAGCAGTCCATTTTAGCTGAATTGTATTAATATGTTAGGGGAAGATTCTGAAAATGCAGTTTGGTGTCATATCATAAAGGACCTTGAATGCCAGCCCAAGGCAGTTTTTGTTTGTGGTGGTGTTTAGTTGCTCATGGCCCCCAGGGACCATAGGTCTCATGTCATTTTTCAGACTTCAGGTCCAGGACTAATTGTCTGCTGAACCACCTGGCTCCCTCAGGAGTCAGGACTTTATTCAATGGGCAGTGGTGAATTGCTAAAGGTCTTTGTTTTGGATAATGGCATAATCAGAACTATGTTTCAGGAAAATTAACCTGGAAGCTAAGTGTAGGCTAGATTGGAGTGATGAGAAACTGGAGGTATGGAGATTGGTTTGGAGGCATTAAAGAATTTCAAGGAATTGAAGTCCTGAACTAGAGCAATGGTGGTGGGGATGGAAAGGAGAGGACTCAGTTGAGGGACATCGTGGGGGAAGAATTAAGAGGACTTGGTGATGAATTGGATATGGAAGGAGTGAGTTAGTCAATAAGCATTTTATTAAGCTCTTGCTATGTGTCAGGCATCTGGATGGCCTGGAATCAGGAAGACCCAAGTTCAAATCTGGTTTCAGATACCACTGGGCCAGTCACTCAATCTGTTTGCCTTAATCCATGAAAGAAGGAAATGGCAAACCACACTAGTATCTTTGCAAAGAAAATATCATGGATGATAATGGTGTGATATGATGTCATTTGAAGTGTTAAATGCAATGAAAACAACTGAACAACAAATGCACCAGGTATGATATTAAGTGTCAAAAATACATCAAAAGGGAGGGAAATGTTCCTGTCTTCAAGAAACTCATTATTTTTTGGGTAAGAACACAAAACATTTCTTTTATACTTGGAGTTTCTAATGCCCAAGAAAATATTCAGGAGGATATGGAGTAGGCCTCTTGAAACTAGGGCCTGGAATTCAGGAGACAGACTAGGACTAGAGATATAGATATATAGGTATTTATATACATTGCCTTATCTGACTCTCACACAAATCATGTGGTCTAGAGAACTTAAGAGACTTTCTCTTGGATGGATACTAGGAAGGTCTGAATCAGATCAGAAACTCAATCCTAAGGATATTTCCATTATATCACTCCAGAAACACAGATAATATATATTTTCATGGCAAAGCTGGGGCTCACATGGGACATCATGAACCTGGAAAACAATTTCTATAATAGCAACAGCACTTTGAAAAACAATAGCTTTGAAAGCTGTAAGAATTATGGTCAGTACAAAGAACAACCCATGATTCCAGAGGAATAATGATGAATACTATCCATTGCAGAGAGGTGATGGATTTAGGGAAGCAGAATGAGACATCAACATTTTTATATACAGCCATTGGAGAAATTTGTTTTGCTTGACCATGCATGTTTGATACAGGGTGTCTGTTTTTCTTCTCTTTTAAAAAAAATTGGGATAGAAGAGAAAATGGATTTTAGTTCATTAAAAAAAATAGAGACAGGTTGGGGTGCTACACATGTGTAATGTTGCAATCACTTTCAGATGAGATCACTTATTAGTTTTGCTTAATTATTTTACTTTGTTACAAGAGTAATCTGTAAATGTCTGCAATACAATAACAAAACACAACAATAAAATGTACTCTTCATTAAAAAGAAAAAAAAAAGAGACCTTCAGACTTCTGCCTCTATTGGACTAACACTGTCAAGATTGTCAAAGTCATGGAAATTCTGATTCTCACATCACCTTGTGATGCTATAGGTGGGTCCATTCATATAAATTACTGAGCTTCCTTCTGGTCCCAGCTAAAATCCCTCTTTCGGGAAGCCTTTCCTGATCCCCCTTAATTCTGCTGCTTTCATTCTGTTGATTTTCTCCAATTTCTCCTGAGTCTAGTTTGTACAAAGTTGTTTGCCTATTGCCTTCTTCAACTAGACTGTGAGGTCGTTGAAAGGAGAACTGTCTTATTTTCTTTTTATCCTCAGTATTTAGCACAGTGAGTAGCACAGGAGAGGCTCTTAATAAATGTTTACTGACTGCCTACTATAGCTATCTTGTCTGTTTGTGTAACTGGACAAAGTGTAGGAAGCTCCCATTATTGAAATGATTAATGAATTCAAATATTCTTACTGATGTTTAACATGCCTCCCTGAGGGTAAAATTAGGAGCAGTGGGGAGTGTGTCATGGGAAGGAAACTGAAGAAAGGGAAATTTAGACTTGGCAGTTCAAACAATCTAAAAGTCAAATGGGCAGCCTCAGAAAGGAGAAGGTTCTTTGTCTTGGATATCTTCAAACAAAGAACACTGGGTATGTTTTACAGTGGGGATTCTTTGTTTAAGGTATAGGTTGGACTACATGGTTTTCTGAGTCTGATTTATGCACATCATTTGCTTGGTATTCCCATTTCTCATATAATTTTTCAATCATTTTATTTATCACTAGTGTATGAGAAGGTATTCTGCCTCCATTACTTACTCTTTTCTTTTCTTTTCTTTTCTTTTCTTTTCTTTTCTTTTCTTTCTTTCTTTCTTTCTTTCTTTCTTTCTTTCTTTCTTTCTTTCTTTCTTTCTTTCTTTCTTTCTTTCTTTCTTTCTTTCTTTCTTTCTTTCTTTCTTTTTTAAACTCTTACTTTCTCTCAGTATTGATGCTAAAAAGAATGGCAGGGGCCAGACAATCAGGATTAAGGGACTTGCCCCGGGTTGGACAAATTTCTTAACCTAGTGCCTCCTTTTCTCAGTTGTGAAAATAAAATGAAACTTATTTCCTTCTAAACAGGGCATTTGGGTTTGAATCTTCTGAAAGGGAGATTTATGCTAATTAAGAGTTGAGTTGGCACTTGTCTAATAAAGTCAGGAGACCAGAGTAAAGCTTGGAAAAGTCTCAGCCACATAATAAAATGGAATGTATAGGTTTTCCTACATACAGAGGAAATCAGTATCAATTTTATTTTAATACATATTTCTTGAATGCTTGCTATGTATATATAGAACCCCATGGTGACAGTGAAATATGGCTCATCAAAATCCTTCATTTTCTCATTTTAATCATTGTGTGTATTTTAGTGTTTTGATAATTTAGTTTTAAAGAGGATAGTGTCATTCCATGAAAAGAGAGGAAAGGAAAAGGAAAGGAAAGGAAAGGAAAGGAAAGGAAAGGAAAGGAAAGGAAAGGAAAGGAAAGGAAAGAAAGGAAAGGAAAGGAAAGGAAAGGAAAGGAAAGGAAAGGAAAGGAAAGGAAAGGAAAGGAAAGGAAAGGAAAGGAAAGGAAAGGAAAGGAAAGGAAAGGAAAGGAAAGGAAAGGAAAGGAAAGGAAAGAAAGGAAAGGAAAGGAAAATGAAACAAAAAGTGTAGGAGAAATGATAATACCTTCCCTCCCAGGTTGCTGAAGATCAAGATGACATAAAGCTTTTATAATAGACACTGAATGAATGAAGAGAAAACTGTCTGAAATTGTTTTTCAACAAATATTTCCTGGATCACTAGAGAGATTATGTAATCTCTCTATAGGATCATAGGATTTAGAATTGGAAGGAAGCTGGAGATTTCCTAGATTTGGCCTTGCCCTCTCATTCTGCAGAGGAGGAAAAAGACTTGGAGAAGTCCAGTTTCTCTCTATTCAAATAGGGGTGGGGAAGGAGGAGTTCGAAGCTTGAGTCCATTAGTTATCAAATATATAATCAAAACCAAACTCTAGCAAAAGGAGAGGAGGAATGAAATCATGTCAGCAACAGCATTTGGGTTTCTGTATAAAAACAAAGACTATTTGTTTACTCTGCTGGGCACACATACAGCACTTTGCCCAGGTTATACTGCATACAGGGTGTGTGGTGGTTAGAGAAAAGATGTGGGAGTTAAGCTCTTCTTGGCTGAGTTTCTTACTCTCTCTGCCTTGCAGCAAATCACTTAACCTTTTCCTGATTGTTTCCACACCTGTAAAACTAGGGAAATGATCAGTTCATGTCTCACCATGCTGCCAATAGATTTAATTAGTGTTCGTGAAGCAGGTTCAGATACTTAGACACTTAAGCGCCCTGGATTGATCGCAAACATTAACATTTAGATACACCCTAGCTTGGAATTCCCAATCCTTTTCTCCTCCTTACTTTCTGCTCGTGTGGTATAATTACCCAGTTACATGTTTGTGTGCTTAATTAAACTAATAACAATAAAAATCTTCCTTTGGCATCTTGGAAACCCTAGGACTGGCCTTAATAATTTTCTTTAACAGGGATTTTGGAATTAAGAAGGAGAGGTGCCTTGGAGTCAGGAGCATCTGAGTTCAAATCTAGCCTTTTAAACATTCAGCGTGTGTATGACCCTGGGCAAGTCACTTACCTTCAGTACCCCAGGCAATTCTCTAAAAGCATGAATTGCAAAGAAGGTGCTGGTTTCCATGGGTAAGAGGGAGTTTTCTCATCAGGAAATTCCTTCTACCAGAAAAATCATAGTTCTAGTTCCAGTGCCTATGGTTTTAGGGGGTAAGAGGCTGAGGAGGGAGGAGAAAGAACAGGGGGGTTTTGTTTGTTTGTTTTGTTTTTTGTTTGTTAAGACTTCAAAATAACTAGGAACATTTTGTAATTGAGATTCCACAACTCAATGAAGTCCAAAAGAAAGATGAAACAAGTCATTCACTTCCTGATAGAGAAGTGGATTTAAAATTCATATATATATATATATATATGTATATATATATATATATATATATATATATATATATACCAGGGACTAATGTGGGAACAACTATTCAGCTATATCTTGAGGACTTTTAAAATTTATTTTAGAAAATTACTCAATGAGGAGGGGTAGAGGAAGAGACAGATTAATTTAAAATTTTAAAAACTAACAATAAAAAATTTTAACAAGTATTCAGATCTCAGTTAATTCTGTTTGCTCAGGGTTTGGAATCACATAGGGAACAAAAATAAGAGAGCATCAATTAAACCTATTTGGTTTATCAATTTTTAAACTATTGACTCAGTTTCCCACCAAATTTAGCCCTGGATCAGTTACTGTTTTTTTCCTCCGGCTATAAGTGACAGCCCACCTAAAGTATATATATATAATGATGGAGACTGTTATGAAGAAGTCTTCCCATTCCTCCTTGAGCCCAAATATATTTAGCCATTAGAAGGCCCCAAGGTTCTTTTCATGATGGTGACAATAAAATAATTTTAGGGAGAAAACTCTTCTGGCCCATCCTGAATGGGACACATTTTTGAATTATTTTTCCAGTTGTAGAGTGGCTCTGCTGTTCTATCTAGAGCTTCTAACCAAGGCCCCCTTAGGACCAACAGTATCATTTCCTAGGCCAAGATGATGCAAGTTAGGAAGGGAGATTTTCTTCAGGAGAGACCCATCAAACAATTCCAAGCTCAGTTCCTGGCTTTGCTCAAGGAGAGCTAGTTGAGTGTAAGGAGCTTCCCAGCAATCTTATAGTCCTGTGAAGGACCATGCTTGTGAAGATAGGTGTTTTACCCTGTTGGAATAAGTTTAGATTAATTTACAATTTCACTGTAGATGCCTTTGGTGGCATATACCACAATATACCACAAGGAAGCTTGGGATATAATACTTTCTCAGGGAATTATTCCATACCTCAGATATGGGGAAACCCTAGCTTCCAACATCACAAAGCAGAGGTATGGCCCTCAATGGTCCCAGACTCAGGCAGGTTCCTACTTGCAGTTCAACTTTGGGAGGGACAGCTTGTTAGGGTTTTTTTTTTTTTGGTAGGTGGGGGTAGGGTGAAGTGGGGGATTGGGGAGGAAGGAGGTGTGGCTGGAGGGGGTGGGGGATATCTATGATTCTTTAACTATCCACAAATGCAGCCCCAAAGAGTCCAACCCCCTGCAACATCCAACCAAGACTTTCTCCCTTAGATCTCAAATTGAACTTTGTTGTGCATTTTTCATCTCTCAAATGCTGTTATTGCTGCATATTCCAAATAATAACTATCTGTTTGTTTTCTGGTTTCCTACCACTTCTTTGGTACCTTAACTAAAGTTTGTTAATTCCCCCAGGGCCTAGTATCAGGTACAACAAACACAGCCTAGATCCTATTTAAAGGCCTATTAGTTGTATTAATGAATAATCATGACTTACATTTACACAGGCTTTAGAGTTTGCAAATTGCTTTACTTCTGTCAACTCATCTCCAGATTAATTCTCAGAATTTAGGAATTCTACTATTGGTTCCTAGAGGAAAACTATGAAAGTCCATTCATTATAACTAGAAAAATTCAAAATATATGCCCTATTGAGGATAAGTCTCTAGAAAAAGGTAATTAAATTATATGGGTTTTTTTTTTTTTAATAGCTGGTAGAGATCTTACAGCAGGATTCTTAGATGGGTCAGAGAACTAAATTTTCTCCCTTCTTCTTTTTCCTTTCCTTTCCTTTCCTTTCCTTTCCTTTCCTTTCCTTTCCTTTCCTTTCCTTTCCTTTCCTTTCCTTTCCTTTCCTTTCCTTTCCTTTCCTTTCCTTTCCTTTCCTTTCCTTTCCTTTCCTTTCCTTTCCTTTTTCCTTTCCCCTTTCTGCCTCCCTCCCTCCCTCCCTACTATATTAAAAAAAAAAAAAACATTCTAGGCTTTCAGTCTTTATTACATTGCCCAAGGAGCACTCTATCCTCCCTCCCCTTCTTCCACTCTCCCCCATACACTCAGATGAAGAACTCTTGAGCCTTAGAGGTAGTCAGGCACTTAGAGAAACTGAGGCCCAAACAGTGGCAGTGGTTTGTACTTTATTGTTATCTTAGAGAATGCTAATCAATGTCACCAGGTTTGGGATTTTTAATTTCCCTACCCTAATTGGGTGGGGTGACCTATTGGGGTTGATCTTGAATAGAAAGAGTGAGAAAGGAAAGTTAGGGAAAGGGCAATTTAAGTAATACACAAGCATCACTTCCCCCTATCCCTATGACTCTCCCTGAGCGACAGGTTCATCTGTGTTTCTTCTAGCTACTCTCACTGGGGAAACGACCAACTCGGTCATCTTCCTTTGCTAATAAGACACATCTGGTACCTCAGATGGGCCGAGTGAAACGACAATTTATGGTTGATGGCCCGGCAAGGAACAACCTGTGCGTTTTCCTTGGGTCTTTTATTTCGGGGAAGAGAAACATTTCTGTTTGGACCCAAAGGGCACTGCAGGTTCTCAGGAGAAGTTAAAGTATCCAGGTCAGCAGGAGAACAGATTTCCGCAGGAGAAATAATGGCGGATCGTCGTGGGCCACATGAACTACAATGTTTTTTTTTTTTTCAATTTTATACAATCAAAATTGTCCTTTTTTTTTTTTTTTAATTTCTGTGACTCTTGTTTGGTTGTGAATTCTTCCCGGCCCCATCAACCCGAAGGGGAATTTCTTGTCTGCTCCACTGATTTCGGTTAACGACGATAATGAGCCCGCTATTTGCAAGATAGCTTAGTTTCTGGTTTTTCGTAGGAGTTGAAATGGTAGTCAGAGGACGTGGGTTATAGTTTCAGCTCTGCGACTGACTTCACCGTGGGGTGGTGGACAAACCGCTTCATCTGTCTAGACCTCAGTTTCCTTGTCTGTAACAGGAAGGGGTTGGCCAGGATAACCGCTAACCTCCCTTCTAGTTCTCAAACGATGAGCCTATGATTCAGTTTCTGTACTAAACTCTTCCTCTGGTGCCCCAACATGACCACCCTGAGTTCCCGAAGGCAATGCCAAAGAAGTGCAAGCTCTGGCAAGTCTACCGGGCTGGAAAGATTTCTAGTACTGGCCGCACAGTGGACTGAGTGGGTGTCTGCAGTCTGACTGAGGTCAGTCTGGTTAATGGGTGAACTTCCTCACCAGAAGGGCGGCAAAAACCAATGACTTTTTTCTCCTACCTACAAATAGGACAGCCGACTAGGAACCCCTGAACGGGCTGCCATGTGGCTTGGAAGAGGGAATATCCACACCGCTGAAGCCACAAATCTTTTGAAGTGTCGAAGCCTCATAATTATTTTATAGTTGAGATGAATCTGGCGGGGACCCATGAAAACGATGCCATTATTACTATTAGCAAGAATAACAATAATCATGGAGAAGGCAATAACAATAATGGTCATAATAACAATAATCACCGAGATGGCAATGATAATGATGGCCACAGTAAGTATAATAGTGATGTAGCTAACACGTGTTCTCTGAGGTTAGGCTAGTTTTCCTTCACGCAGCGGCTTGAAATCTTGCAATGTGTGGTTTGTTCATGCCCTCCCCCCTCGCCAAACTATCTAAAGGATAAATGAGCTTTAATAGTCTCCATTTCAGAAGCAAAGGCCCGGTAGGAAATTTTGCTTTTGTGCTTGCTTCCCTAGCTTAATTATAAATGTTAATTTGAAGGGGAGAAAGAAGGCTATGGGGCGAATTATCACAAGAATTCTCTAATTAGAGACTAGCCCACGTAATTACCCACCACTAAGTGCTTATTGACTTGACCATAATTCAGGCAAAATGAGCTCCGCACTTGGTTAGAACTGGCCTTGAAAACTGTGTGACCCTGGGCAAGTACTTTAATTGGGACAATAATGCTCTCATTACTTACACCACAAGTTTATTGTGAGAGATGCCCTTTATAGACCTTAAAAGGTGGCCTTTATAAAGGTAGTTGTTGTTATGACAATATGTAAGCCATTATCTTGAAAGGCTACTTGGCATAGTGGCAGAAGGTGGAATTTTTAGTTAGAAAGTCTTGCGTTCAAGTTCCACCTCTATTTTTATACTCTCAGAGTGACCTTGGAATAGTCTGGTGAACCTAGGCAAATTTCTAAAATTATAATTTAGGAAGGAGGATGGGACAGGGGACGGGACTGTGCTCCTAGAGGAAATTTCTCATGGGGAACTAGCGCCCTATAAGTGATGATGTCAAAGGGGAAGAAAAAGTAGGGCCCATTCCTTCAAAAAGATATAATGAAAGGAAGGGTCCTACAGGGACCTTAGAGACCATCAATTTCAAACCCTTCATTATTTAGATGAGGAAAATGAGAACAAAAACAGGAAATGCTTTGTCCAAGGTTACTGCTAGTTGGTGACAGAGCTGGACTAGAATTTAGGAAGTTTGACTTGCATCCCTACCACACTAGATTATCTTTCACTTAAATCCATTTTCATAAATGCTTATGTGAGAAAACATTTTTAAAAGATAGATACATCCCACTCTTGGCACTACCATGTGACTCTGGGCAAATTGCTCAACCTTTCAGTGGCCTTTATATTTCTTCAATCACATGAAAGAAACTATCCATAATATTTTTTTAAAGTTAAGCCAAATTCTGCTCTCCTTCCTCCCTGAGATGGCAAGTAAACTAATCGATTTTACATTTGGTGTCTTCAAATCTTTTAAAGGAGCACCTTTAGTCTCCTTGCATTCTGATTTAGCTTCTCCATAAATATGCAAGATACTTTAGAAACAGCATTTTGCATTCTTTCCCTATCTCAAAATCTGATCTATTCCTTAGTCTTTATGGATCCTTCCCCCCCCCCCCCCACACACACACTTTACATCCATGTCCCAACCGCACTCTTTGTCTTGTGACCTATTTCTCTTTTGTTTCTACAATTTGTTTCCTACAGTAGGGTAAATGAAGAAGCCACACTTCTTTTCTTCACCTAGTATATTGTCTTAAAGAATTCAGCTCTACAGCTGGCTCCAAACAAGCTCCTCCAGGCTCTCTGCTACCTTACCACTCTCCAAATCCCCTGCTTTCAGCAAAGGGATAAAATGCAGATTTTTTTTTTTTTATAACCGAGTTCTTCAAATTTGTCCAAAACCACGAGTTGCAATTGTGTTCTAAGAAATCTTAATTCTCATGCTTCAGAGTGATCTTTTTTTTTTTTTTTAAGGAAACAATAACAGCCTATCCTTAGACTCTCTGCTTCACAGGTTTTCCCCTCTCTGTCCAAAATCCAGCCACTCTCACTCTCTCTTTCCTCTTCTCTTGGACAAAACTGAGGGATTTCCATCTCCCTTCTCTATTATAAGTTTTTCTTACAACACCTCCAATGAGGTAGGTAGAAAAAATGTTGTTATCCCCACTTTGTAGATCAGGAAAATAACAAATTAAGCAAACAGTCAGGGCACAGCCTATAAGCAAAATCTTGTCTTCTGCTCAAAATTTAAAGCTTTAAATTCGACTCATGGAGGCTACTAATTATATGTGTAGAATTCAAGTATGGATGTGGCTTGCTTGCTTAATTATGTGGCAGGTGTCCTTCAGCTAATCCAATTTGTCCGACCAAGGACAGACAAGTCAGTTAAAGCAACCAGTGTTTCTTAACTTTTATTGTATTGGAGACCCATTTGGCACTCTGGTGTAACTTATGGACCAAAGTCACAATTCAAGGAAATGCTAACCTTTAGTTAGAGGCTAATGATAAAGATATAATTTAACACCCCTTACTCTAAATCTACAGATCCTTTGAAATCTATCCACAAACTCAACTATCAATCTCAGATGAATAACTTTTGCCAAAAAGCAATTCTAGATTCTCCTTACCATCAGTTTGTTAGTCTGCATTGGTGGGTGGAATTTCCATACTGGGAGTTTCCAAAAATGGATGAAATCACAGACCAGGACACAGGAACGCACACATAAACAAACACTCCGAAGTTCTGTCTTCAGCGTTGGTGATATATGTGTTACTATATCCAGAAATAAACTATAGTACTTAAAACTATCTATTCTCATACTGTTAGGCAATACCTGTTTTTCCCCCTGAAAATAATTAATCACAGTAAACAAAGTCAAAATAGAGAAACAAGAACTGTTTGTAAAACAATTGTAAAGAAAGGCATTTCGGATTTGGGGATTGATCCAAAGCTTGCATTTCTCTGTGAAAATCATCATTCCCCCCCCCCCCCCCCATCATTCCGAGAATTTAGCAATGCATAACTTTCTACGCCCCTTTGACTTCTGTTTCTCTCCTAATCTGTCTTTCACCATTAGAAAACTTCTCAGCAGAATCCTGACAAGTTTACTTGGATCCTGCCTGACGCAAAAGCAGAATTCTACAACATTTTAAAACTGCAGATGTTCAAACCATTTAAAAGTTAGTTGGTCTGAAGACATTTGCACCTGGTTTTAAGCCTACCGAATCTCAACAGCACCTCAGAAATAAATTTTTAGATTAAATGGCTCCCCAGAAACAAAAGTTATCTCCTAACCTTTCTCAGGGATCAAAGAAAAGGCTTTGTGCACTAACTAGCAGTCGGATCTTTTTGCAATTTTTGTTGAAAAGCCCACTTCTTTCTCCTTATTCTTTTCATTAGGGCAGCTAGGTGGCGCAGTGGATAAGAGTTCAAGTCTGGCCTCAGACACAACTGTGTGATCTTGGGAAAGTCACTTAACCCTATTTGCTTCAGTTTCCTAGTCTGTAAAACGAACTGGAGAAGGAAATGAAATCACGCCAGTATCTTAGCCGAGAAAACCCCAAGTGGGATCATGAAGAGTAGGGCACTACTGAAAATCACCAAACAACAAAAATTCTTTTCATTGCCTTTTGGCCACATTGTTTTTTTCCACTTTGATCCTCACTTCTCATCTATTTAATAATAACTACTCTGGGCTAAAGGAGGAAAAGACCCTAGGATTGCCTTTCAATTCAGTTTCATTTATGGAGAGCCAGCTGTGTTCAATGCCCCCTTTTCTAGGCGGTCCAGATAAGAGGGACACTAAGCCAGCTTGGATTTTCCCAGCCCCATTTTATCACTTGCATTTTGCTGTCCCTGTCTCTCCCTGTCTCTTTCCTCTCTTTTCTTCCTGTCCCAGGTACTATCTCATGGCTTTCTGATTACATAACAATCTCAGCTTTGAGGAAAGGCATAGGAAATAGAGATCGGGGAATGTTGGCTTTCTAATTTCTTTTATGTGGAAGGGAGACTACCAGTTTTTGTTGCAAGATTTGGGCCCAGTCTGGCTTCTCCTTGATTAATTCCCATATGCCTTTTACCAGTTAGTTGAGGGCACCTTCCATGGCTCTTGTATACCAGAGACCAAAGTGAAAATGGGCCTGGCGCTGACATGGTGAAAGTTGAAGTAAAGATTGCGCCCTCCAAAACCTTCCAGGTTTCAGTGAAGAAATAACAGTTTGCTGTCAGAGATGTTTATTACAATGTTAAAGCCACGAGGAGCAGACACGGTATAAAAACGCCCGTGGTCCGGGGTATACAAAGAAAGTTTGAAGGAAGTAGCCAATTGTTTGTTTGCGGGAGCGAATTCAAGACACAAACCACCTGGGTAAGAAGGCAAGAAAACCATTAAACAAAACAAAACAAAACAAAGTAACAGGCAACAAGTCTCCCTTCGACAGACGCTCCTGAGAAGTCTAGTGACCAACAGCCTCCCCAGGGGTCAGCTCTCCAAGCAAACGGGCAACTGGAAAACATCGAGGGTTGGCCCCAGTGTCTGATCCCTTTCCAGTTGCGGCCGGATTCTCCCTGCACCCCACGCCTTTTGCCCTCATTTACGAAGAGCACCCTGAGTATTTCGTCCTTCGAAGAGCCCTATGAAAGCAGTCTGTACCATTGAGGGTACAGGAATAGTAATAGAGCATATTAAAATGTAACTAACTGGGCACTGCGCGAGGGCGAGATACTAGGGGGGCAATCGTCAATCGAGGCCCTGACCTTCCCCAACGTGGCAAGGCAGTGACTCTCTGTACAAATGGCTCTGACCCCTTCCCCCTCTCGCCCTCAAGTACTCGTCATCCCAACACACAGACCCACAACCGTTTTTTCTCCCTATTGCACACTTTGGGTTATTTCTCCTTCCCGCCTGGCCCGCGACACCCCCAGCGCTCGGGCCTGGCCACCCCGGCACCTTTTGCCTTGTCGGGTGGGAGATCTGTGCGGTCCCAGTTTTCCTTGGTGCTTGATTGGGGTGGGGATGAGTTGGGGGGGGGGGGACTTCTTTTTTCACATGGCCGACACGAACCTTTCCACGTTGCTGGAGTAGGCAGAGTGCCGGACGTGGTAGGCATTGGGGCCGGCCCCGAGTTGCCCGCCTGGGTTGTAGCTGTGTGCCAGCGAACTGATCTGGCCAGGGGACATGCGGCCGTAGAAGTCCACGGGGTCGTTGGCCCCCGGGGGGGAGGTGGACATTGCCAGCCGACCGGACGCCCCAAACAGCTGGCTGCTGTTTCCCTGAGGGTAAGATCCATGGTTCATAGGCAAGTGGCCGTTGGGAACCGGGTAAGTATAGGCCATGGGGTTGGAGGGCCTAGGCAGCACCCCCGCGGGCCCGGCTCCACCGCCCCCTCCGCTTCCCCCGCTGCACGCTGGATTGTTATAGGAGGCGGCAGCCGCCGCAGCCGAGGCTCCGAAGGAGCAGGAGCCCGCGGCTACCGAGGGCGCCTGGCTGAGGTCGGGGCTAAGCGGGCGTCCGAGCGCGGGCGGAGGAGCAGGCTGCTGTTGCAGGAGGTCTCCAGGACCGTGCACCAGGCTGTTGATACTGAATACCCGGCATTGGCCGGGAGACGAAGCCGGGTAGTAGACGGAGGAGTGGGGGCCCAGAGTTTGGCCATAGCCCGCTGGGCTCATGGCGGCCGCCACGTTGGGATACACGGAGCCTGGGTAGGGAGGGCGCGCCACTGGCACGGAGCTGGGGAACATGCCCGCAGCCGCTGCCGCGGCGGCAGCAGCCGCTGCGTCGTGCATGTAAGCTGGGTAGGTGGAGAGGTCCGTGCGCTTGAACCTCTTCCTCCGGCGCAGAAAACTGCCGCTCTCGAACATGTCCTCGGCGTTGGGGTCCAATGCCCAGTAGTTGCCCTTGCCAGGGCGACCTGGCTCTCGGGGAATTTTGATAAAACAATCATTGAGGGTGAGGTTGTGACGGATACTGTTCTGCCACTTTTTAGGGTTGTCCCTGTAGAAAGGGAAGCGCTCCGTGATGAACTTGTAAATGCCACCCAGGGTCAGCTTCCTATCTGGGGCGTGCGCGATGGCCATGGCGATAAGCGCGATGTAGCTGTAAGGGGGCTTGCCTCGCTGCAAAGGCCGCTTCCTCCGGCGCCCGCCGCCGCCGCCGCTGGCCTTCGTCACCGGCTCCCCCAGCTCGCTGAGGCCCCCAGAGGGCTCACACGCGGGGGGCTCCTTCTCAACCTTCACTACCGGCATCAGGGTGAGGGTCCTGCCCGCAGCCTCGGCCACTGGCGTAGGCGGATGCGGCAAGTCCTGGTCCTCTGTACAGTCTCGCTGGGGAGAATGCCGCCTCTCCTCAGTCATCCCCTGGGCCGGGCCTTGGCCACCCAGCTCCCCTAGGGGAGAAGTGGGGGCCCGGGCCCAGGCGCGCGGGGCCTGCCTGTGGCAGAGGGAACTGTGTTGGGAAGTACGACCCAGGCCGCTGCCAAGTGGCGGGGCTTGGGGTGGGGGGTGGGGGCTCACGCTACAACCCTCTCCCTACTCGGAATGCGAGGTTGCCAGCACGGAGGAAACTCGGGGCAGCAGACACGACGCCAGAGGCCACAGGACTTTCTAGGTGTTGAGGGCCGGCCCAGAGTTGTCCCACCTTGCATCAGGTTCTGGCTGGCTGGAAGACAGCCCAAAGAAGCTTTTGAGGGTGAATGGGAGTGGGGAAGCTGGGAAGGCAAGAAGTTATTGCAGGCAGGATCCAGTGCCGAGATAGGTGCTATCTCCGCAGCCTTCCATTTCCTACTCCAACCCCTCTCGCAACCCACTATCCGGACCAGGTCACATCCAGAGGTGCAGAGGACCAGAGCTTGCTCTCAGGGCTCTGGAGATCTGGTGCGTCCGAGGCGTAGAGGATTCGTGCGTGCGGGACCCATTCCAGGATGGCGGGGAACTGACTCCACTTGACAGATTGCTCCTCACTTATATTTTGCCAGGAGAAGGGTCGAGTTCCCCTTCTCTGCTCCTGTAAGGTCTTCTCTGTACCTGGGCAGCAGGCACTCCCCTTCGCAAACACCAACCAGCTCCTCCCTCCTTCCTTCTCCTTAAAGACACAGAGGCGCGAAGGGGCTGTGCAGGTATTCCCGCCTCCCGCCCACCTGGACTAGAGCTCACCTTTGCTGAAACCGTATTGGTGGCGATGATGTGGCTGCAGTCGCAGATGGTTAGTGGATCTCTTCACACAAGTCTACCTCGGATGCCTTATCTTGGGGTGGAGGAAAGCCCGAGTTCGGCAAGGCAATGCCAACGAAACACAAGCTCTGGCAGGTCTTACCTAAAGCCGGAGAAGTTTTGGGTATGGTCCTAGCGACAGACTTGGGCTGCTGTGGAAGGACCTGGCTAGTCAAGTCCCTGGAAACATCGTTAGCAGAAAGTTGCCCAGCAGGAGACGAATACTGGAATTCACTGGCCATGGTGACTCGTAGGGGGGAGGAGGGGGAATAAAATAACAAACACGGAAATTCGGGATGTCTGCCTGCACACACTATCATTTTAAAAAGGAAGGCAAGCCGTAGGGGAAGGATTAAGGAAGCTATATGATACTGTGAAAACAGCACCGTATCTGTAGTCAGAGGATCTAGGTTCGAATCCCAGCTCTGAAACCACCTGTGTGTGTGACCTTAGGCATGCCCATTAATTTCTCTGGGCTTCAGTTTTCTCATTCATACCTGAATGGTTCCTGAGGTCCCTTTACAACTCTATATTCCTGATTCTGAATAAACAAGGCAAAGCTGCGGCCTCGATTTATTTCAGAGGAAAGTAAAGGGCTCTACACAATGGGACCAAGTGTGAGGGAGGGTAAACTGAGTTAGGATGACATGGAAAGTCCCCTTGGTGGAAGTTTGCCAGCTCCCTTCCCAGTTCCGGGAGGACTGAATACTCCCTTCCACGCTCTCCCTGCCCGAAAATTCACACGGTACCTTCCTTACGCAGCAAACCTGTCTCTCCAGTGTCCCAAAACGTGTCACCGAAGGATAGCAGAGGGAAATGGCCAACCAAATGCTTTCTCCTCTAAGGACGCCCCTCTTTCTCTCTGCCATCTCTCCCCATCTCCCCCCGAAAGATGAGTCCTACACCAATTCGACAGTCGGGAGGGGCCAGCGGCCTGAAGCTTCACCTGCTGCAGACAGTCTCTGCAAGTGAAGAGAAACCAAGTGAGTTCTGGACTCATCTTATCCCAA
The DNA here is from genome assembly GCF_027887165.1 of Monodelphis domestica. NCBI lineage: Eukaryota > Metazoa > Chordata > Mammalia > Didelphimorphia > Didelphidae > Monodelphis > Monodelphis domestica. Next base: position 259,222,436 of record NC_077233.1, read on the forward strand.
AGGAGCACTCTAATCTCCGGGTGAGCAGCGGGTGCGCGCAGTTTATCGGGCCGTTGCTAATGTTAGCGTTGGAAATTCTGGTGAAAGACTGTAGGTGCGAGTCTGGGCAGTGGGTGAATGGAGTGGAAAAATCCTTTGCTAGATCTACCTACATTAGACTCCGTGGGAACTTGAGTGTCGCAGCAGCTTCTAGGTTTTTCTCTCTCTGAATCCCTAATACTCTATGAAAACGGCTTTCTTTTCCTTGGAAAGGAATTCTGCTGCCCAGAAAAACCTCTTCCATACTCATTGCAGCAGCGTTTTCCTCCACAGGCATTCCTAGTGGTGGTGGTATTGGTGATGGCGTGGCTGTCTCTTTCTGTCTGCGCCTCCCAGTTTCCCTGGCTGCTCTTTCCTTAAAGTGTGCTGGTGATTAGCCTGAAATTAACGAAGAAATGGAGACGTTTTCTTTCTTGTTTGTCCCCAGACACTGAGGTAAAAAACGATGTTCGTCAACTTGAATATCATTAGTCTGACTGCTTTATGTAAGTAGTGAGATTCTCAGGGAGAGGATGGAAGGCAACAGGACTGACATCGCAGCCCAATTTGGCCCACAGGCACAGGACCGAAAAGAATCTGCAGAGGAGCTTTAAGTTCTTTAGGTACTTTCCCCTAAGAAAACGATTTTGCTTAAATGTCCAATAAAAAGCTTTGAGCAGCCCTTTCCACAGGAACCAAAAGGTTCAGTTTGCGATATTGTTCCCAATCAAGCTGGTTTATATTTCTCAAGTCCTTAAAAGCTTCTGTTTGCATCGTTTTAAGACAAAATATGTAGTGAAATAATACACCTTATTACTTTACGTTCATATCTGCTGGTAAAAATTGTATTTAAGTCACAGATAGTGATTGTTTATCTGTATTTTTTACAGGCAGAAAAGCTTTCATTTCTTTATTTTAGGGTTCAGTTTTTGCCACTTATACCTTTCTACTAAGCGGCAACTCTTTGAAAACCATTTTAATATTTAAGCAGATTTTGGAGAATTTTAAATGAAGAGTGGCATCCCAAGTTAGCTGAATCATCTAAAAATTCTCCAACATTTCTAAGTCTTGAAAAATGAGACTTGTCCCTATCTACGAAAGGGCCAAATCCAGGGTGAAGCCGTTTATTAAATAAAGTCACAGAACGTCAGGTCACCAATTACATTCACCTCATTTTTAGGAGGGGAAACGAAGGTTCAAGGAGATCTTGATTTACCCTAGATCGCCCAGCGAATTTGTGATATAGCAAGGATTAGAACCTGGAGCTCCCGCCTAACTTCTAGTCTTGTGTGTTTTGTTCAAAATCCAGCAACCTCCCCACCCAGACCCAATAACAACAATAGTAACAGCAATTATTTCTTCAGCACCAATTACCTGGTAGGCATTGTACTATGTGCTAGGAATAAAAGAGAGAAACACGATTAGACTTTATAGTCTCTCATATGAAACGTGATGCTTTTGCTCATTGCCTGGTTAGGAAATTATTGTTGAAACTCTTATCAGATTGCAAAATTATCTCTTAAAAGCTTTTCCTTTAGGGATTAGAGTAAGACAACATTGAAACAAACCTGTTGGGTTTATAAATAAAAGATTGAGTATTTGCCAAGTGAGTTTTGAACTCTAGAAGTTTTTACAGTGTTTACAATCCTTTACTGTTTTTATTCTAAATATGACTGATTTGATCCATTCAACTACATAACTTCTGTTCATCTCCATGCAGAGGTTCCTGTGAATGTAAGCTTGGAAAGCAACTGCCATTTCAGTCTTTTCTTACTGAGGAATTTCCAGGCACTACTTTTCTCCCATCAAAAAAAAAATTGCAAAGACAAAAATCCAAAAGGAAAAAAGAAAAACAAAATATTGAGCATGGCTCAGTAAATGAGCATACCATCATTTTGAAATTCATCCCTATTTTCTAAAATGCATATTTCGAGGATCACAAGAACAAAAAAAAGTACTAACCCCATAGGACAGGTGGGGAGGGGGTATAGAATAAAGTCAACTGTTATACTGGTTTTTAAGAGTGTCCTTGGCTATGGTCTGAATACACAATTCTCTCACCTTATACCTCATTGGGATCTTATTAGGAAAGCACCTTGTAAATTGTACTATACCATATAAATGTGTCAATATTGTTATTTTGTTGTCATTCTTTTCAGCGAATGTCCCCAATTCCAGCTCATTCTTTTCTTCTCCAGTAGGAACCCCAAATTAGCATTTTAATAAAGGCTGTTGATTGGTTAACAGTCATGTAAATTGATGGAAGATGGTTTCTAGGAGCTTTTTGCAGGAAAGAGTTTAGGTGAGAATTTTCTCCCTTATTTTACCTTTTGGATTCCTGTGGCTTATGGGTAAGAAAAAAGCAGGAGATGGGCTTTCTTGGTGGTGGTGGTGGTGGTGGTGGTGGTGGTGGGGAAACACCTAAATTGGGATCCCCAACTCTCTCAAGCACTGATTTCAAAGTAGTTGTGTTTGCTTGGGCAAGTTCACTTTGAGTTCCAGAGCAGTGAGGAAGAGAAAGGAAAGAGGACTACAATGTATTTGCAGATGACCTGCAAAGAATGTTCCAGGCCAAGGGACCTCTCATTTCAAGTTACTCAGAAAGAAAGTCAGTTGCTAACCCACCTTTTAATAAGTTGGAAACTTTGGCTTTATACCAAGAAGGCTATGTTGTCCGGTGAGTAAATTCTTTTTTAAATACATCCCTGGGAGTAGGAATAGGGGACAGGACCTAAGTTTCCTGAGGTCCCACCTACGTTTGCTCAGCCAATTAATGTGTCTGGATTACATTTTCTGTCCCATTTTTTAAAATGGGGTGGATGATTTGGGAAAATGGAATTGTCCCTCTGTGAAGTTCCAAGGATTATGAAGATGTAAACAAAGATGAAATGTCCCATCTCTCTGTTTCCTCCCACTTCCAATAAGTCCCAGTATTTCTATCAGCTCAAGCTACTGAAGTATGGTGGAGAATCTGAGTTTGAGATTACTTTCTCCTGACCATAGGCCTGGGCTAAATCATCTGCTGAGCTTTCAGTGGGATCATTCACACCTTAGAAATAGGAAAATGTTTTACAAATCAAGGCTTGATTTATTGTTTTATTGATTGTCTAGACTTATGAAAGTGATGGAGAAAATGTTAATGCAGATTCAACTTAAAAGTGGGTCCTGCCTTTTCAGAAAACTGATTGTTAAATATTTACTAGCACACCACTGGCTGAACCCTTCAACTGACAGCAGGGATTTCCCCACAGAATAGCCCCAGGAAGCAGATGGGGACCATCCCTTAGACCTCCAATAGAAACTTTAAGGTTTTGAGTTTTTCTGGCTGCAGTAGAAAGGAAGAGTTGAAAGAGCCAGTGGACTCAATGAGAAATGGAGTTGGGATTTGAGCTACTTTTATATAACAAGAAAACAAAAACCAGCCCAGTCCTTTCCCTTTCTGCTCCTCTCTATTTCTCCCTTTTGTTTTTCTTGAGTCTCCTCCATTTTGATCTCTTCTCTTATTTCTCTGCTCCTTTTCTTTTTTCCTTTTCATTCCTCTCTGCCTCAATTTCAATTTCTTTTCGGTCTTTTTTTTTGATAGACACTAATTTGTCAGTATTTCCTCCTTTTCCCTCTTCCTTCTTTTTCTCTCTTCTCAATTCTCCTCACTTTATTGTTTCTTCCTCAGAGGTTTTGGAATCCGAGCTCACCCCTTCACTACTCTCACCTTACTAGAATAGATTCTTTCAGAAAGCTCCCCAAATTTTTGTTTCTGAGTTTAGGGGCTACATGTGTCAGATAAAAGGGGGACAAAGCTGCAGGAGGAAGGAAATGATTAAACAGGACATCAGGGGTCTTTTTGTTTATTTCCCTAGAAGAGTTATGCACTCTTTAGATCCTTCCTCTGCTTATAGTGTTATGATTCCATAATTCTTCTGAAAGGAACACCCCAGAGTACCATTGGCATTTGGTTTACTAAATATCAGCTCTTTCGAGTTATAGATGACTGTCATATAACAAATATATCTAATATTTAATCACAACATTCAAATAACCTCCAAGTGGCACTCACTGAAAGCTGGAGATTCCTGGGGGATGGGGGTGCTCAGGAGTTTGGGGGGTTAGGGATGAGGTGGGAGTAAGGAGGGGAGGGGTGCTTGTCCCATAGGACGATGGTCAGTGCTTAATGAAGGCAGGGCTATCTGTCTTTGAGTCTTTCCGCTATTGAGGCAGTGCCCCAAGTTGTCTATCTAGAGGAGTGTGTGTGTGTGTGTGTGTGTGTGTGTGTGTGTGTGTGTGTGTGTGTGTGTATGTGTGCTTGAGTCTGTATTAAGAGGAACGAGATGGGGGCAGCTGGGTGGCTCAGTGGATAGAGAGTCAGGCCCAGAGATGGGAGGTCCTGGGTTCAAATCTGACCTCAGATACTTCCTAGATGTATGACCCTGGGCAAGTCACTTGACCCCCATTGCCTAGCCCTTAGCACCACTCTTCTGCCTTAGAACCAATACACAGTATTGATTCTAAGACTGAAGGTAAGGGTTTAAAAAAAAGAGGAATGAGATGGAGAGGAGGAGAGATGGAGAAGGAAGAGAAGTTGAGGAAGGGATAGGGACAAGAAGAGAAGAAGAAAGAGAGAGGAGAAGGAGGGAGAGAGGGAGAGACAGAGACTGAGAGGAGGGAGAGAGGGGGTAGGGAAAAAGGGGAGAGAGAGAGAGAGTAGGGAGAGAGGCAGAGTACACTAAAGAATTGAGGTCAGACTTTCTCTTTTCTTCAGTGTGTTTTATTTTGTTTTGAGTGAATTATCTAGAGAATTGTTTCAGTTTCCTACTTCATTTTGGCTATACACACCCAAGTTGTTATGTGCTGTATATCAAGTATGCTTTGCATGTATTTATTTTTTCTTTGGCAGGTTAAACACTGTGGTTTGATATGTATTTAGCTTTAAGGCAATAACATTTCCATACATGGACACTAAGTAAACAACTAAAGTATTAGAGGAACAATGGGTGGTATCAGTAGTAGACCTTTTGAATACAGTGCTAGGTCATTTTACAACATGTACAGGACAAGAGAATATGATTCTGAAATTTTCTGAAAATTGAGTTTTTATAAATCCAGTCACATTCTCATTGCACTTGATACTTAAATTCTGTTTTGAATTCTTTTGTTGTTGTTTTATTCTTCATTTAGCAAACACCAAATGAAATTCACATACCTGCACAATAGAGTAAAACGAATGGATTGTACATAAAATTACAATTTGTTATTATATAGAGCTTGCTTTTCGTTTAAAGTACTTAATAAATTTGAACAAGTACCTTTAAAAGATGTCCTATTTATAGATGATTCCTTTTGACCTATTCTCATTTTTTTGGAGTATGTGTTTGTGGGACCCTATCCTTATCCCCTCTCTCTAATTTACCTCCTCCCAACCCTACTAATAGAAAAAAGAAAAACAAAACTCTTGGACCAAATATGCAGAGTCAAACAAAACAAACTCCCTCACTAGCCATGTCCAAAAATGTAAGTCTCATTCTACATCTTGAGTCCGTCAACTCTCTCAAAAAAGTGGGTATCATGTCATCAAAGAGCCTCTCTGGAATTGTTTGACCATTACCCTGAGTTAAGTTTCTTCCTGTTTCTCATCACTTCATTCTGAATCAGTTTATATAAGTCTTCCCAGGTTTCTCTTTCATAATTTCTTCTGGCATAAAAATATTCCATTATGCTCACATGCCATAATTTGTTCATTCTCCAGTAATGGTCGCCACCTTCGTTTACAATTCTATGCTACTCCAAGAAGAACTCCTATAAATATTTTGGTACTTATACATTCCTTTCTCTCTTTCTTTGATCTCTTTGGGGTGTAGGCTTAGTAGGGGTATCTCTGGGTCAGAGTATTCAGAGTTTAGTCATCTTTTGGGGATAGTTCCAAATGGCTTGCCAGAGTGACTGGACTGATTCACAGCTCCACCAAAAGAAAATTAATGGATTTGTTTTTGCCCAACCCCTCTAACATTTGTCATTTTCCTTTTCATCATCCTTGTCAATCTCATGGCTATGAGGCAGAATCTTAAGGTTGCTTTTATTTGAATTTTTCTGATTATTAATGATCTGAAGCATTTTTTAATATGGCTGATGAGAACTTAGATTTCTTCTTTTAAAAGCTGCCTATCCTTATCTCTGAACTATTTATCAGTGACTCTTGTTCTTATAAATTTGAATCAGTTCTTTATACTGTATATTTTGGAAACGAGGCCTTTACCAGACAAACTGGTAAGTTTTTTTGTGAAGTAAAGAACCCATACCTAATCAAGCTATCATGTAATAGCTTAGAAAATATAATTTTTATTATCAGATTTTTTATTTCTTATATTTTTACATTTAAAAAACCTTCCAGAGGCTGATGTAACAGAAAACATCCCAGGCCTGGACATCAGAAGATCAGGATTCTAATCCTGTCTGTTCTACTAACCAGCTATGCAAACTTCAGTATGCTTTTAAACTAAGTGGGTCTCAGTTTCCTAATCTCTAAAATGAAGGCATTTGACTAAATGATCTTTTTGCTCAGCTGTATTTGACTCTTGCTGACCGCATTTGGAATTTTCTTGGCAGTTGCTATTTCCTTTTCTAGTTCATTTTACAGATGAGGAAATGGAGGCAAACAAGGTTAAGTGACTTGCCCACAGTCTCACAGTTAGAAAGTGTCTGAGATTGGATTTGAACTCATGAAGGTGAATCTTTCTGACCTCAAACCTGGCACTCTATCCAATGTGCCACCTAGCTGTCCCAACTTGGAGCAATTTGACCTCTACACCAATACCTCTATTCCCACCTTTCAAAAGATTCAAAAGAATGAAAAAATAGAAGAAATTCAGAAATCTCTGGAAAAAGAACTGATTTGGTCCAAGGGAAAATAATCTAAGAATCATTAGGTTGACTGAAAGCCATGCTCAAAGTAAAAATAAGAATCTGGACACTATATCGCAAGGAATTATCAGAGACAACTGCCTTGATGTTCTCGAACAAGAGGGGAAAATAGAAATTGAAAGAATCCACCAATCACCTCCTGAAAGAGATGATTTAAATTTAGATTTAAAATCCCAAGGCAACTATAGTGAAATTCTCAAACTCCCAAGCCAAGGAGAAAATATCACACAAAGCCAGAAAGAATAAATTCAAATATTGTGGAGCCATAGTCAGGATTGATTACACAGGACCCAGAAGCTTCTACATTAAAGAATTGGTAGGCATGGAATATGATATTCCTGTAAGGAAAAGGAGCTAGGCTTACAACCATAAATCACTTACCCAGAAAAACTGTCTTACCATCATTTTAAGGTTTATTTTATCTCTGACCAAAAATTTGTCGGTCCTATATTTTCGGCTGTGGTCTAGAAATATGAAGTTCATTCTTGTTCTGTTTGCTAGATATTTATACTATCTTTGCCAGAGAAAAAGGTTCAAGGTCATGAATGAATTGGAAAAATGTTTTCTAATAAAATGGAGATTTTTTCTAGCCCCAGTTCTCTTTGCCTTTGAAGGGGCAGTTTCCATTACAAGAAAACTGATGACAGAGTATGATCTGGAATATAAAGGGTTACATTTCACTCTTTACCATCCATTTGGAGGTGGAAAGTAGGACACTGAGATCACAAATCATAAAGAAGCAAAGATTTTCAATTTAGGGTCATGACTTGAAATGAAGACGACATTACCTTGACATTCAAATCTAAGGATTAGTGTTTGCTTCTATCTGTCTTCTGTCTCAGATATTCTAAGTCATCCAGGTGGTGAAGGGTGGAGTGTATAGAGATCTAGACCTGGGGTCAGGAAGGCCTGAGTTCAAATCCAGCCTTAGGCACTAGCTGTGTGATTCTGGATAGGGCATTTAATCATTGTTTGCCTTAGTTTCCTCAACTATAAAATATAGATGGTAATAGTACCTACCTCACAGAGTTGTTGTGAGCATTAAATGATATAATAATTCTAAAGTGTTTACCACAGTGCCTGGCACAGAATAAGTGCCATATAAATGATCATATTTTGGAGAGGGTGGCTTGGTTGTAATAATTTCTTTCTTTCTTAAAAAAAAATCAATTGTTCATCAGTTCTTGACACTTACCAAAGAAAAATGTCCAGAATTGCACATCATGAGTAAATACAAATTTTTTATAGTAAGTTTAATTTTTTTCTGATTTATTCATAAAAACAATCTTTGATGTTCATTTTCTGACAGCTTATTAGTGTTATTATATTTCTTTTTGTCTGCCTTGGTTCCTGGTCTTCTAGAGGCTGGAGACTTGGTCTCGGTTGTCACTTTCTAACAGTGTAGTTTAATGGATAGAAAAAGATATAGCATCAGAGGACCTGGTTTTTCCAGGTTATTTGCTTGTTCAAGGTATGTAATCTTTTGTGCTTAAAATTTCTTATCTTTGAAATGAAGACATCAAAATATGTAATTTACTTTTTGGCATTAGGTGTGTTAAATTCATTTTTTAAATTCAACTGACTTTTATTAGTGTTTACTAGTGTTAGTGACTCGTGAGGATTGGTCGAAGAAACCAGGGGCATTTAATCTAGAGAAGAGAAGACTGTGAGAATGGGGTCACTGTCTTATTTGAAAGATTTCCTTGTGGAAGAGAGGTTAGACTCCCATCCCTCTGACGACTTGAAGGTCATCATGTGAGTTATATGATTAGTTGTAAAGTCTTCCATTAAAATACAGGACCACTAGGTTTTACCATTTTGTCTTGATGCTTTGTTCTCTAGAGTCCCTGCCACTATCCTTTGATCTCCTAAGGGCTCCTGGGACTTGCCATCAGCTCCTCTACTGCACCATTAGGACTTCTGGGTCTTTCCATTCACCCTGCAGCTGAGTTCTTTTCTTTATACAGCCTTCCTCAATTACTGTAATCTCTATAAGAATCTAGCCTTAGACACTTGCAGCGTGTTTCCATGGGAAAGTCACTTAACCCTATTTGGCTCAGTTTCCTCATATGTAAAATGAGCTGGAGAAGGAAATGACAAATCGCTCCAGTATCTTTCCAAGAAAACCCCAAATGAAGTCATGAAGGGTGGGACATGAATGAAAGCAACTGAAAAAACTTGAGAATAGGGATTATCTCTTTTTTTTCTTTATGTATCCCTAGTGTTTGGCACATGGAATGAATTTAATAAATGCCTTTTAAAGTCATTCACTTTTCACCTTCATGGACCTTTTTTAATTTGACAGTCCTTGGCATCATAGGGGCTCCATATGCCCGACACATTCCCTGCTTATTCCTTTCACCAAAGTCTTTGGCATGTACTTCTACCTGACCCATCATAACCAAGTCTGCTGACCATTCTCTCTTTGGCTGCCATTACACTTCAATTGAACTTTCAATAGTGTTATACATTCAAGGTCCCCAGCACAGAGGGGACAGAGGTGAGTGGGGTGAGAGGACATTTGAAAAATAGTTCCTTTAACCTCTAAGACTTTAGAAGTATTCTTGTCATGCTGATTGGAGGGGGAGAAAAATGGTCATGTGGTGAATGGTGTTGACAGAATTGGTGAACCGTATTCCCAACTTAAGGTCCCTTTAGAAGCACTGAATTACTAGGGCAGAAAGACTCTTGTTAGCAGCATTAACCAATCAGCAAGTCAAGAGGGATTTAGAATTTCTTTTGGGCAGGCTACTTACACATAGAATTGCCAAAAATATAACACCCAGGTGCTGTAAGGTGGAAGGTAGGAAGGATGGAAGGAAGGAAAGAAAGAGGAAGGAAGAAAGGAAAGGACAGAGGAAAGAAAGAGGGAAGGAAGGAAAGTCAGAAAGAAAATGAAAAGAAAGAAAGGGGGAGGCTGAGGAAGGCAAGGAAGAAATAAGGGAAAGGGCATGTGGAAGGAGAAAAAGAAAGGAACATAGGAAGAAATGAGAGAGGGGAAAAAAGACAAGGAAAAAGAATAGAATGGAAGGAAAGCAGGAAGGGAAGGATAGAAATATATTACTAAAGTTAAAGGGTATTAATTTTTTTTTTTAAAGAAAGCAACTAGCATCAATCTAGTCTTGCTGGCTCATAACACTAGACTGCAGCTCCACCTACTGACTGGAGTTTTTTGGTTTGGCTTTGTTTTGCCCATAGTTACATTTCTCCTTACCTTCGCAATATCACTACTTAAAAATAGTGATGTATTTTGTTTCTGTATCACTTTTATTTCTGGAAATATTCCTTTCATCCTACACTTTCCAAAGTGTTATCCCTAATAAAAAGAATAATGTCTATTTTTTATTTTTTAAAAACCCTTACCTTTTGCCTTAGAACCAATACTATGTACTATTTATTAGTCCTAAGGTAGAAGAATGGTAAGGGCTAGGCAATGGCAGTTAAGTGACTTGCCCAGGGTCACACAGCTAAGAATTGTCTGAGGCCAGATTTGAACCTAGAACCTCATGTCTCTGGGCCTGGCTCTCAATCCTCTGAGCTACCCATAGGGCTGCCCCTGAGAAAATAATGTTTGTAAAGGGGGCGGGGCTGCTATTGGACAAAACTAATTGATATATCAGCTTTGTCTCTCAGTGTATGTCACATTCCATACCCATTGTCCCCCATCTCTGCAAAGAAGGGAGGATGATAAAAACAGCCTTATTTATTTGTTTGTTTGTTTTTTGTTTTACTTTATTTTATTTTTAAAAAATGATTATTTATTCATTACAAATTACATGTAACCAATTTCCATATAAGTTTTCTGAAGTTATATGATCCAAATTATCTCCGTCCTTTCTTCCCTCCCTGCTCCTGGAGCTGGCAAGCAATGCCATCTGGGTATTACATGTATTATCACACAAAGCATATTTCTATATTATTCATTTTTGTATGTGAAAAACCATATAAAACCAACCCACCAAAACATATACCCAAATAAACAAGTGATAAATCATCTGCTTTCATCTGCATTCCTACACTTTTTTTAATGATTCTTGTTAGTAGATCACAAAGTAGCAGGGGCACCCTCAAATCTTAGAGAGTCCATCAGGAATCTCTTTGTCTGGGGGGTAATACTTGTTTGTGATTATTGCTTAATATCATATGATTATTAACATTGGAATTATTTTTCTAATAAGCTTGACACATGGTTAATCCTTTCAGTCTGTGACAACTATATACTCTCCTGATTCAAATCAAAGGTCTGGTTAGAGTACAAGAAATCCATCCTTAGGGCTAACAACAGATGAGAAAGCCATAGAATTTCTTTTCTATTTTTTTAACCCTTACCTTATGTCTTGGTATAAATTTTAAGACAGAAGGGAAACAAGGTTTAGACAATTAGGGTTATGTGACTTGCCCACAGCCACCCAACTAGAAAATGTCTGAGACCAGATTTGAACCCAGGTCTTCTTGATTCCAGGCGTGGTACTCCATTCACTGTGCTACCCAGATGCTCTTGCCTCACAGTTTCTTAACACACTTCTGTAGCCATTGCATATTTGGCTTTAAATGATGAAAGAGCAATGGCCAATGACTTTTGGATAGACCAATCTAAGATTCCTTTCTTGAAATAGCCACTAATGGTTTGATAATCAATGATGCCTCTAAAACCATTCAGCATCTTTAAATTTAATTGCTCTTAATTTCCTATCAATTATTTTACTTCCTATAAGTAATCTAAATTAGTATTAGAAATACCAATTAGTAAGTTTGTATTAGAAATGTTTGTTTCTAGCTTCCATAAAAAGTGTCCTTATATGATGCCTAGGTAAATGCTAGGTAAATAGACATGGGATGATATGTAGACTTGGAGAATGTTAGAGCAGGTAAGGATGTTAGAGATCACCCAGTTGTAGGATTATGTAACAACTTCAGGACAAAATGCTTGGGGAAGAGGGAGGGAGGCACATTTATATAGTGCCTAACATTTACCAGGCACTGTGTTAAGCACTTATATCAGTATTGTCTCATTTGAGTTTATGATAATCCTGTAAGGAAGATGCTATTATTTCTCCTATTGAGGAAAATTGAGGAAAACAGTTGAGAAAACAGTAGCTATCTAAGGCTGGATTCAAAATCAGATATTCCCAAATCCAAGCCTAGCATTCTATCTACCATACCCCCAGTTGACTCTAGCACCATAGATCTATAACTTAAAAAAAAGGTGTTTAGAGGTCATCTAGCCAGATTCTTTCATTTTATATCTAGCTTGAGTCTGGAGGTGTAGTGCTCTACAGATGATCATGGTTGCCAGTCATTCTTACCCTCTTAATCACCTTTTCCCTACTATCTCTAGTGAAGGCAGGGCGAATTTTTCTCTTAGCAGTGACTTTCTCTCCAATTACTCTGTCATCTCCTCTTTGATGGAAAAGGATTTCCTACCGAACAAAGTTTGGAGAAAATGGTGGGGATTCTGTCTCAGTACCAGTCAAGCCAGTTGGGCCACCTCAACCATTGACATATTCCTTATCTAGAGGAATCTCCAAATATATCATCTGTCTTTCTGCCTTGGGAAATAATAAAAATTAATTAGTAATTTTATTTTATAGCTCTGAGGCACTATTCAAGCAAAATACCACAATTTTACTTCTTTCCCCCAGGAGATCCCTAATTACCCAGCTCCACTACAATAACACATCTAGATTATTGGTGATCATCAACATTTCTTAAGATTACTAGCATAAGAGATAAGGTAGTCAGAAAGATAAACAAACTTTACATAAGTATATAAGAACATAAAATGAGTATTCTACTTAAAATAATAAATCTTGGTTTGTGTGTGTGTGTTTTTTTAAAGCTTATAATAGTCGCAGCTAAGGTGGCTTAGTGGATAGAGAACCAGGCCTAGAGACAGGAAGTCCTAGGTTCAAATGTGGCCTCAGACACTTCCTAACAGTATGAACCTGGGCAAGTCATTTAACCCCCATTGCCTAGCCCTTTCTGTTATTCTGCCTTGGAACCAATACATGGTATTGATTCTAAGACAGAAGGTAAGATTTTTTTAAGTATGTAATAAATCCAACATACAAATTCCAAAACTAAATTCCCCTCTGAACTTTCCTCTTATCTAGGCATTTAAAAAGTTCCATTAATGCTTTTTACATTCTTTTCTTCTTCTTCTTCTTCTTCTTCTTCTTCTTCTTCTTCTTCTTCTTCTTCTTCTTCTTCTTCTTCTTCTTCTTCTTCTTCTTCTTCTTCTTCTTCTTCTCCTTCTCCTTCTCCTTCTCCTTCTCCTTCTCCTTCTCCTTCTCCTTCTCCTTCTCCTTCTCCTTCTCCTTCTCCTTCTCCTTCTCCTTCTCCTTCTCCTTCTCCTTCTCCTTCTCCTTCTCCTTCTCCTTCTCCTTCTCCTTCTCCTTCTCCTTCTCCTTCTCCTTCTCCTTCTCCTTCTCCTTCTCCTCCTCCTCCTCCTCCTCCTCCTCCTCCTCCTCCTCCTCCTCCTCCTTCTCCTTCTCCTTCTCCTTCTCCTTCTCCTTTCTCCTTTTCCCTTCTCCTTTCTCCCTTCTTTCTCCCTCCTCCTCCTCCTCCTCCTCCTCCTCCTCCTCCTCCTCCTTCTTCACTGGCATCACCATGACTAATTGCCTTCCCTATTCTCTTGCAACTCAATAATACCAAACAAAAAGTCTTCCCCTTGTAACAATTGTAGTCAAGCAAAATAAACCCATACATTGGGCATATCTGAAGCTCGACCATTCTACAGCTCTAGTCCATCACCTTCTACTGAGAGTTTGGAAGGAACAGAAGGGCTAGATGGTAAATTAGACATATCAATCTAGCATCAAACTATACTAAATTTCCCCTCCAAATCACTTTAAAATAATTCCTCAAATAGAATTTTGGAGAAGTAGAGCAGTTAAAAAAGTCAGCATGAGAAAAATTTCCAGCACAACAACTTGGGAAATCAGCAGGAAGAGTTTTGTCCCCTGAGTGGGCCCAGGTCCAGAGCACATACAATGGCAGCGCCATCAATGGGTCTTGGAGCTGGCCACAATTGCAGTAGCAGCAGTTTCAGGAGCTCTCATCCCATAGCCAATTGGTCAGAAAGAGATTACAGGAGACCCTTTGTGATGGGTGTAGCTGGTGCTGATTGGCAACTCTATTGCCCATACACAATTCTGGGTCATAGTTACAGAGTGGAGAGGAGTATTTGTGGTTGGTCGCAAGGAAACATGGGCTGTGGTCACAGTTCTAAGGCAGAAATGCATGCTAGTTCTTGCAGCTCTAAAGGAACAAGATCCCTTCCTGGGTAAATACCAAAGCACATGCTAGGAAACAGTGACTATATGCCTCCCCATATCACACCATTTCAGATACACTGAAAACTTGCAGACCCCAGAACTAGCTCTGAAAATGGCAGCAACAAAAAGTCTGATTCCCCACCCCTAAGAGAGAGGAGCCCAATATTAACATAAATTTCAAAGTAAAAAAAGGGTGGAAAAATGAGCAAACAACAACAAAAAAGAATTCGATCTTAAAAAGCTATTACAGTGTCAGAGAAGACTAATACAAAAACTGAAAAGAAATAAAAAATGTGAAAACACCTATATCCAAAGTCTCAAAGAAAAAGGCTAATTTGAAAGAATTCTTAGAAGGATTAAAGAAGGAAATAAGAAAGGTAGAAGAAAAATTGGGAAAAGAAATGAGAGTGATGTAAAACAATTATGAGAAGAGAATGAACACATTGGTAAAATAAGCACAAGAATATACTGAAGAGGGGGCAGTTGGATGACTCTGTGGTTTGAGATCCAGGCCCAGAAACAGGAGGTCCTGGGTTTGAATCTGGCCTCAGCCACTTCCTAGCTGTGTGGCCCTGGGCAAATCATAACCCCCATTGCCTAGCCCTTACTACTCTTCTGTCTTAGAACCAATACACAGTATTGATTCTAAGATAGAAGGTAAGGGTTTAATTTTTTAAAAATGAAGAAATAGCATCTTAAAATACAGATTTGGTCACATGAACAAAGAGGTATACAAATTTGCTAAAGAAAAGAACATCTGTAAAAGCAGAATTGGTCAAATAAAAAAAGTTAAAAGACTCTGAAGAAAATTTCTTAAATATTAGAATGGGCAAGTGGAAGCTAATAACTTCAGGAGACATCAAGAAACAATAAAGCAAAGTCAAAAGGATAAAAAAAGGAGAAGAAAATATGAAATATCCCATGCCAGTATTTCAACTACCCTGGAAAATAGATTGAGGAGAGATAATTGAAGAATTATTAGACTTCCTGAGAGTCATGATTTTAACAAAATGAGCCTATATAGTATATTTCAAGAAATTATCAAGAAAAACTACCCTCGTATCTTAGATCCAGAGGGTAAATAGAAATTGAAGGAATACACCAATCATTTCCTGAAAGAGATTCCAAAATAAGAATTCTCAGGAATATTTATAGCCAAATTCCAGAAATCCCAAGTCAAGAGAAAAATTGATAGCTGAAAGAAAGAAACAATTTAAATTATCATGGAGTCACAGTCAGGGTACCACAATATTTAGCAGCTTCCATATTAAAGGATGGAGGACTTGGAATATGCAATTCTTAAAGGCAAAGGACCTAGGATTACAACCAAGAATCATCTATCCATTGAAATTAAGTATAATCCTTAAGGGGGGGAAAAGGATATTTGATGAAATAGAAGGTTTTCAAAAATTCATGATGAAAAGTATAGAACATTCAAGGGGAGCAGAAAAAAGTAATACCAAAAGAGAAATCACAAGATATTCAATAAAGTTAATCTGTTTACATTCCTATATGTAAAGATGATACTTGTAACTTAATCATTATTAGGACAGTCAAAAACAGTCTACAGAGACAGAGGGCATGAGTGTGAGTCAATCATGTTGTAATGATAAAAAAAATAAGGGCTGAGAAATAGGGATGCACTGAGATAAGATGGAAGAGAGAGAATGGGGGAAATTATCTCACACACACACAAAAACAGTGCAAGGAAAAACTTTTATAATTTAAAGGAAAGTGGAATGTGATAGGTAATATTTGAATCTTATGCTCATTTGTAATTGGTTCAACTAGGGAAGGGTACACACACGTGTGTGTGCATACATACACACACAATTGGATATAGAAATCTGTGAATCTTAAAAATTACTCAGACTATACTTTAGAAGATTTGATTTAAGCTATTTCTTTATTGTAATAATGGAGATACTTGGTCTAACAAGAATCAGGAATGTGTTGGGAACTTTTAAAATTATTCAACCCTACTCAGACAGTGCCTTAGGGGAAGATAAAGTTGTAGACTCCTGATTGAACATTGAAAGTCCCTAACTCGTACCTTATAGTAAAGCTAGAATGTTAAGCTAAGTCTATTTTTAGATCTAATACAAAAAAGGTGTTAAGTACCTGTAAAGGTTAAATTAATCACAAAAAGGTCAAGTAACTTACAAAAGGCAAGCTTAACAAAGAGTACTCAGAAGTACTCAGAACATATAATCTAACCAGACAAGGTGAGAACCAAAGAAGATGAGAACGAAGAATGGGCAGTCCTGGAAAAAAGTGTCTACTATGATTGGTAGATGTGAAAATTTAGGGGAGGTGACATAAGAGAAGACATAAGAGAAAATTTTTTTAAAAGGAATGGGTAAAAAGTCAGGAGGCAGTTCAGTTCAGAGTTGAATTGAGTTAGATTCTGAACTCAGTTCAGGAGATTCAGTGGAGGACTGGAGCTTGCTTGGAGATGGTCTTGTGGTGAGTGATAAGACTGACTCCCTCTCCCTTAGGGTCAGGGAGGCCACTTTGGCCTAGGCCTATAACTACTTCTTGGCTCAGCCTGAGCTAGAGCAGTTTAAATTAATTCTCTCTCTCTCTCTCTCTCTCTCTCTCTCTCTCTCTCTCTCTCTCTCTCTTTCTGTCTCTCTCTCCTTCCCTTAATTCCTTCTCTCTTTATTAATTAAAATCTCCATAAATCCCCAGTAGACTTGGGTATTTTCATATTTGGGAATTTCCCATGGCAACCACTTATTTTAGATTTTAAGCCAAAAGACTAAAAATTATCCTTACAGTTTTTGCATTTACAAATCTACCTTACCATGGAAATAGGAGAAAGTGATAGGAGAAAAGGGAGGAGATGATAAAAAGAGAGGTGGACTAAAGGAGGCAGAGACCAGAAGAAAACCACACTTTTGAGGAAATAGCATTGAGAGAGAGAGAGAGAGAGA
Organism: Monodelphis domestica; assembly: GCF_027887165.1. Taxonomy (NCBI): domain Eukaryota; kingdom Metazoa; phylum Chordata; class Mammalia; order Didelphimorphia; family Didelphidae; genus Monodelphis; species Monodelphis domestica. Next base: position 259,239,579 of record NC_077233.1, read on the forward strand.
GAGAGAGAGAGAGAGAGAGAGAGAGAGAGAGAGAGAGAAGGAGAAACAGTAGGAAAAAAAGATGGAGAGAGATATACAATCGCCATAACTATGAATGTGAATGGCATGAACTCATCCATAAAATGGAAGTGGATAACAGATTGAATTAGAAAACAGACTCCAACAGTATATTGTTTACAAAAGACACACTTGAAACAGAGGGAGACACACATAGAGTTAAAATAAGGGACTGGAGTGGAATCTATTAGACTTCAGCTAAAGTAAAAAAAAGATAAGAGTAGCAATGGTGATCTTAGACAAAACAAAAACCAAAAAAAAAGACTAATTAAAGAGAAAATCAGGGAAACTACATTTTGAGAGAAGGTATCAAAGACTATGAAGTAGTATCAAAACATTTTATAGCAAATTTTCTCCTTTAAAGGCCTATTTTCTCAAATATTGAGGGAACAGAGTCAAAATTGTAAACAAGGTTGTTCCCCAGTAGAGGAATTGTCAAGTTATATAAATATAATTTTTCAGAAGAAATCAAAGCTATCTATAGTCATATGAAAAAATTTCTAAATCACAACTGATTAAAGAAATGCAAATTAAAACAATTTTGAGGTACCACTTCACACCTATCAGAAATGGAAAATATTGAAGGGATAAAAGAAAATAGGTACACTAATGAACTGTTGCTGGAGTTGTAAATTGGTTCAACAATGCTGAAGAATAATTTAGAACTTTGTTCAAGGGCTAGAAAACTGTGCATACCCTTTGATTTAGCAAGATCACTGCTAGGTGGCTAGTTGTGATTGAAATCAGTACTATTGTGTCATAAGTAATGGTGACAAGGCTGAATGACAAGAATAGAGAAACCTATATGAATTAATGCAAAGTGAGAATTGGGAGATTATTGTACACAATAACAACAATATTGTACAATGATCAGATATTTAAGACTTAGCTACTTTGATCAATATGAAATTGATGAAAAATAATATTCAGCATCAGAGAAAGAACTGATGAACTCTGAGTGCAAACTGAAATATAGTTTTCTTACTTTCTTTATTTTTCATGCTGTATAGCTAGTATGGAAATATGTTTTGCATGATTTCCCATGTATAATTCATATCATATTACTTGCCTTAGGGAGTTGGATTGGGACATATGGGAAGTGGAGAATTTGAAACTCAATTTTTAAAAAAAGAATGTTAAAAAAATTTGGGAGCATATTTCATCATTATTTTCTTACAATTATAGATGTTTGTTGTATTGATCATAATTCTTAAAGTCACTTAAAGTTGTTTTTTTCTTTACAATGACAAAATTGGAGAGGAGCAGAGCCAAGATGGTGACTTAGTAATAGCAAAATCTGAAACTTCTCTGAGAATCTTACAATGAGAAAATTGTATAAATTCTTGTCCTGATTTTGTTTATTATACTCTGTCTTAATTATTTAAAGTCTTTGGGTTTTTAAAAATCATTTCTTATGGTGCAATAACATTCCATTATTATAATCTATCTTTATCTCATCAGCATCATTATGATAGAGAGGACCATCTTAGTTTTCAGTTCTTTGCTATCGCAAAACTTGTTATAGTTATTTCTTTTAAACATTGGAACCTTTTTCTTCTTTGTTTTCTTTGGGGTCTTTGATAAGAAGTGGAATGGATGGGTCTTTGATCTGCATTCAGATTCTATAAGTTCTTTCCCTGGAGGTGGATAGTGTTTTTCATCCTAAGTCCTTCAGAATTGTCTTGGATCATTGAATTACTGAGAATACCTAAGTCATTGCAGCTGACCATTATACAATATTGCTGCTATTTTGTACATTCTTTTTCTGGTTCTGTTTACTTCACTTTGTATCATTTCATGTAAATATTTTAAGATTTTTTTAAAAGTATCCTACTCATCATTTCTTATACCAGAGTAGTATTCAATCAAAATCATAAACCATAACTTCTTCAGCCATTCCCCAATTGATGAGCATCATCTCAGTTTATAATTCTTTGCCACCACAAAAATAGCTGTTATAAATATTTTCATATAGATAGGCCATTTTCCTTTTAAAAAATGTTTATATTTTGATTACATTAAATTAAAAAGGTTTTGTACAAACAAAACCAATGCAACCAAAATTAGAAGGGAAGTAACAAATTGGGGAAAAATCTTTATAACAAAAAACTCTGACAAAGGTCTGATTACTCAATTTTATAAGGAGCTAAATCAATTGTACAAAAAATCAAGCTATTCCCCAATTGATAAATGGGCAAGGGATATGAATAGGCAATTTTCAGATAAAGAAATCAAAACTATTAATAAGCACATGAAAAAGTGTTCTAAATATCTTATAATTAGAGAAATGCAAATCAAAACAACTCTGAGGTACCACCTCACACCTAGAAGATTAGCTAACATGACAGCAAAGGAAAGTAATAAATGTTGGAGGGGATGAGGTAAATTTGGGACATTAATGCATTGCTTGTGGAATTGTGAATTGATCCAACCATTCTGGAGGGCAATTTGGAACTATGCCCAAAGGGTGCTAAAAGACCCAGCCATACCACTGCTGGGTTTATACCCCAAAGAGATCATAGGGAAAAAGACTTTGTGGTGGCAAAAAAAATGGAAAACGAGGGGATGCCCTTTGATTGGGGAATGGTCAAAAAAATTGTGGTATCTGTTGGTGATGGAATACTATTATGCTCAAAGAAATAATCAACTGGCGGAATTCCATGTGAACTGGAATGACCTCCAGGAATTGATGCAGAGTGAAAGGAGCAGAACACAGAGACTGATACACTGTGGCACAATCAAATGCAATGGACTTATCTACTAGCAACAATGCAATGACCCAGGACAATTCGGAGGGACTTATGAGAAAGAACACTGTCCACATCCAGAGGAAGAATTTTGGGAGTAGAAATGTAGAAGAAAAGCAACTGCCTGATCACAATGTTCAATGGAGATATGGTTAGGGATGAAGACTCTAAATGATCATCCTAGTGCAAATATCAATAATATGGTAATAGGTTTTAACCAATGACACACGTAAAACCCAGTGGAATTGCATGTTGGCTACAGGAGGGGGGTGGGAGGAGGGGAGAGAAAGAACATGAATCATGTAACCATGGAAAAATATTCTAAATTAATTAATTAAATAAATTTTTCAATAAAAGAAAATTTTCTCTGGGATATAGACCTAGTATAGTATGAAATTTCTCTCTAAAGTGGTTAGATCAGTTCACAACTCCACCAACAGTGCATTAGTGCCCCAATTTTTCACATCCCCTTCAACATTTGTCGTTTTACTTTTCTGTCATGTTAGTCAACCTGATAGGTGTGAGGCAGTGCCTCAGAGTTGTTTTAATTTGCATTCCTCTAATCAATAGTAATTTAAAGTATTTTCCATGACTATAAAAAGCTTTGATTTCATCTTCTGAAAATTGCCTATTCATATCCTTTGACCATTTATTAATTGGGGAATATCTCATAATCTCATAAATTTGACATACATGTAGATATAGATATAGATATGGGATATGGGATGTGGGGACTTTATTGGAGAAACTTACTATAAAATTTTCCCCTCAGTTTCCTGTAGTTGTTGTTTGTTTCTCTTTCTAATGTGATTGCCCTTTTCTTAAATACTTAGGTGCTATGTCTAAGTGCCTATATGTTGTTTTGGTATTATTTCATTGTCAGTGATAGTTTTAAGCATAAAAGCATAGTTTTATGATTTTCCCCCTTATTACTCTAATTGTGTTTTTTGCCTCACCTGAGATCATCACTTATAATATTTTTTAAAAAATTAACTGGGAGCATAATCTAGTCTTCAGCCTCCACTTTTTGTAAAATCTTTTGTTTGAAATATATAGTGACTATATATGTATAGTGACATTTCATTTTTCAAGCATTTTTCTCATAAACAACATATATCTGGATTTGCTTTCTGATCCATTCTTCTTCCTTTTTGCATTCTTGTGTGTGAGCTCATCTCATTCCTGTTCATAGTCATGATCATTAATTATATCTACCATATCCTCTCACATTTTTTATTCTCTTTGCCCTCAATGCCTTTTTTATTTTCATTTATTTATTTTTAAATACCCTTACCTTTCATCTTAGAATCAATGCTGCATGTTGTTTCCAACCATTGCCTAGCCCTTACCACTCTTCCAATGCAGAAGAGTGGTAAGGGCTAGGCAATGGTGGTTAAGTGGATTGCCCAGGGTCACATAGCTGGCAAGTATCTGAGTCCAGATTTGAACCTAGGACCTCCAGTCCCTAGACCTAGCTCTCAATCCACTGAGCCACCTAGCTAACCTCACAATGCCCTCTTTTTAAAGAAAAGGAATGTGATTGGTATTAATGATCCACAACTGAAGAGATCTACTTCCAACCTCTTGTCCCTCTTCATCTCTCCTAGATCCTGATCATACCTCCTTTAGATATTAGCATCATTTTGGTATCATGTGGCATGTGGGATAGAGCATTTGCATTCACATTGATCTTTCTGAAAGTGTATAGTAGCATCTTGTAGCTCTTATACTTCTGTATCAAGTAGAAGTGGGTAGGTGTTATCATCTTTTTGGGGGGACCAAGATGGCCCTTGAAATGAATTTCTGGGGACTGCAGAGTGACTTAGAAGTCACTTTGCCACTGTCTGTATTCTATTGTATTTTTATGTATTTTAGTAAATATTTCCCAATTACATTTTAATCTGGTTTGAGAAGTTCCCTGGAATATTGCAGCTTGTTTAGCAGCTTGGCTTCAGAGGATCTGATTCCTGAGAGATCCTCTTAAATCTTCCTGTCTCTCATCAAATGTGGGGTATACATTGTTTATAACTTTTGTTCCATTTCTAGTTGCCTCCATGTCCCTAGATCCATACTGGCAAACCTATGGAATGGATGCTAGAGTGTGCCAGAGGGGGCTGCTCCCTTCCCCCTTTCCATGCATGTTTGAGGACATTTCTCACATGACCCATCTCTCTGCCTAGCAGCCCAATGGGAGCACTTCCTCCCTCCCCTACTTGGGGTAAGGTGGAGGGGGGGCTTACATGCAGTGTGAGGGTTGCAGTTTGGGCATTTGGTCTCTAAAAGGTTCACCATCCCTGGCCTAGATGCTCCAAAGATTTTATGTAACTTTGTAAAATACTTTTGTATGAACTGTAATTTTACGAGTATTATAATAATATTACTTATTCATGTATACACATACATATATATATATATAGGTAGATAGATAGATAGATAGATAGATAGATAGATAGATAGATAGATAGATAGATAGATAGATAGATAGAGAAAAGCTGGGTGACTTTGGTCAGGTGCCTTTACTTCTTGAGACCTCAGTTTTATCTTCTGGAAATGAAGACGTTGGTACTAAAAGATAGCCAGGGTCACTTTTGACTCTAAATTCTATGATTCTGTGGGTTCTGATGGAGATTTCTATCTGATTAAGAAGAATGAAAATTGAGCTGGGCATGGTATCACATGCCTGGAATTCCAGATACTAGGGAGGCTCAGGTAGGTGGATTGTTTGAGCTAGATGTTGTAAGCTACAGTGGGCTATGCCAATCAGATATCTGAATTAAGTTCAGAATCAGTGCGATGATACCATGGGAGTGAGGGACCACCAGGTTGTCTAAAGAGGAGCAAACCTGGCCCAATTCAAAAATGGAGCAGGTGAAAATTGTCATGATGCTTAGTGGGATTGAGTCTGTTAGTAATCTCTGTGTTTTTAGCATGGTCAATATAGGGACTCCCAATCTTAAAAAAAAAAAAGGTAAGAAAGAAAGAGAGGAGAAAGGAGTAGGGGAAGGGAGGAGGAGGGGAGGTCAAGATAGGGCAGCCCAATAAGATAGAAAGAAAGAAAGAAAGAAAGAAAGAAAGAAAGAAAGAAAGAAAGAAAGAAAGAAAGAAAGAAAGAAAGAAAGAAAGAAAGAAAGAAAGAAAGAAAGAAAGAAAGAAAGAAAGAAAGAAAGAAAGAAAGAAAGAAAGAAAGAAAGAAAGAAAAAGAGGAAGAAAAAAGAAAGGAAGAAAGAAAGAGAGGAAGAAAAAAGAGAGAAGGAAAGAAAAGGAAAAAAGAGAGGAAGAAAGAAAGAAAGGTAGAGAGAAAGAAAAACAGAGAGAGAGGAAGAAACAGAGAGATAGAAAGAGAAAGAATAAGAGAAAAAGAAAACAAAAGAAAGAAATGAAAGAAGAAAGGAAGGAAGGAAAGAAGGAAGGAAAGAAGAAAGGAAGAAAGGAAAGAAAGAAAGAAAGAAAGAGAGGAAGAAAAAAGAAAGAAAGAAAGAAAGAAAGAAAGAGAGGAAGAAAAAAGAGAGAAGGAAAGAAAAGAAGGAAAGAAAAGGAAAAAAGAGAGGAAGAAAGAAAGAAAGGTAGAGAGAAAGAAAAACAGAGAGAGAGGAAGAAACAGAGAGATAGAAAGAGAAAGAATAAGAGAAAAAGAAAACAAAAGAAAGAAATGAAAGAAGAAAGGAAGGAAGGAAAGAAGGAAGGAAAGAAGAAAGGAAGAAAGGAAAGAAAGAACATGGGAGGGAGGGAGGAAGGGAAGGAAGGTTGAGATAGGGAGGTCCAATCAGAAAGAACTAAAAGAAGGAAGAAAGGAAGAAAAAAAAGAATGAAGGTTATGTTTTTATACTATGCCTAATGAAGACAACTGCAAGACATTCATTCTTTCTCCATTTAGGGACCATCACATTCCAATTCAAAGGCAGTACACTGGAGAAGATCAGTGCACAGCTGCAACTACTGATACACACAAAAGCTAAGAATTGAAAGGGGAAAAAAAAACTTCCTTGAATTGATTTCCTTTTTCAGTGTCATCTAGATGAAGTCTGTCATTATTTCCTCCTGTTGTAAGTTTCATGATGGAACAATAACACAGACAGTGACAAAGGTTCTCTAAGCCTGCTGAACCTCCTCACACAAATCTAGGGACTATGTTCCCAAAGGAACACAGGCCTCTCACTGGGGAATATTCAAAGCATTCTAATGCTTTGTTTGGATGCTAAAAGTCACCTGCCATGCTTGATTGCACAGGTTGTCAGTTTTGCATCGTTTCTATTGCATTCAGCCCCAGTATGTCAGCACCTCATGAAAATCTCCCAGACCCTGGCTTTGAATAGCCTCTTGGCTGCCTGTGAGCTAGAAGTCTTTCTGTTTTGCCTGTCAAATCATCCATTTGTCTATATGCTTGCAGGTAAGTAAGATCCCATTACATAATACTGACCCAGCAATCAATGTCAGGACCTTATTCTGATGGGGCTCAGGCTGAACAAACAATTCAAACACGAAAGCCTCAAAAACTTGGGGAGGTTTTTGTTTTCTGGCAAAAAAACCCTCCCCTCTCCTGGGCTACTTAAAAATGGCAGGATCCAAACAGATGCTGAGCACTCCAAAAGAACCAGAGCTGAGCTTTGACATGTCTTTTCCAGTCAAAGCCCAACCCTATTTCTTGACAGAATATAGATGAAGAGGCAATTTCATTGTTTCACCCCAGTCTAGGCTGGGGAAGTTATATGATATGCCAGCAAAATGTCCTAAACAAGAGACCAGGGTCAGGGTTAGAGTTGAGATTCCCAATATGAATTGGAGTTATATTCACTTCGATTTTCTTCTCTTCTTTCTACATCTGGACTTCCTATGGAGGCTGGTGCATTCCCATATTTGTGGGGATATTTCTTTTTTTTCCCTTCTTGACAGAGGTTTGGTACTGTCTTTTTTTTTTTGAAAAATTTTATTTAATTAATTAATTTAGAATGTTTTTTCCATGTTCACATGATTCATGTTCTTTTCTTCCCCTCCTCCCACCCTCCTTCTATAGCCAATGAGTAATTCCCCCGGTCATTGATCAAGACCTATTTCCATATTTTTAATATTTGCACTAGGGTGATTGATTAGAGTCTACATCCCCAGTCATATTCCCATCAACCCATGTGATCAAGCAGTTGTTTTTCTTCTGCTTGTCTGCTCCCATAGTTCTTTCTCTGGATGTGGATAGTGTTCTTTCTCACAAGTCCCTCAGAATCATCCTGGGTCATGCACTGCTGCTAGTAGAGAAGTCCATTACATTTGATTGTGCCACAGTGTATCAGTCTCTGTGTACAATGTTCTCCTGGTTCTGCTTCTCTCACTCTGCATCACTTCCTGGAGGTCGTTCCAGTCTCCATGGAATTCCTCCAGTTCATTATTCCTTTTAGCACAATAGTATTCCATCACCAACAGATACCACCATTCGTTCAGCCATTCCCCAACTGAAGGGCATCCCCTCATTTTCCATTTTTTGCCACCACAAACCACATGGCTACGAATATTCTTGTACAAGTCTTTTTCATTATTATCTCTTTGGCGTATAAACCCAGCAGTGGTATGGTTGAATCAAAGGGCAGGCAGTCTTTTAAAACCCTTTGGGCATAGTTCCAAATTGCCATCCAGAATGGCTGGATCCATTCACAACTCCAACAGCAATGCATTAATGTCCTAATTTTGCCACATCCTGGGGGGATGTTTCTAGACACTTTGTGCCTCTCTTCGCCTTGATTTCTGATCAGGAAAATCCCTCAGGTCATCTTAATGCTATGTAAGCAGAGAGACTGATATTTTTTCCTGGGGTGTATATTTTATTAATTACCTTCAATTAGAGGAAACTTGGGACATTTATTTATTGAGCACATGAATTGATATATTAAAGACCGTTCTTGAGTCTGGCCAAATGATAGAAATGTACTTTTAAATAGTGGGTGGGGGAAAAGACAAAGCCCACACACAGAATACTGAAAAGCCTGAGGAGCCTGCTAAAAGAGAACTCGCCTGATATACCATGAAGTACCATGGGATAGCGTTACATTTTAATGAGTTATTCTTGTTAATTAGGTGCTAAGGTAAGGATTTTTTTTCTTTTCTTTTGATTTTGCTTTCTAATGATCCAGGTCGCTACTTTCTAAATTTCTGCACTCTGAAACAAAGTCCCAGACATCTAGTTGTTGTTATTCCACAAGAAAGTCAATATCAGTGTCATTTGACAGCAACTTGGAATTATCAGCTGTTGTTGGGCCATCACTTAGCAGCAAATAAACAAATAAATGTGCTTTGGGATTTGAAGATGACTATTCCATTGGACAAATTGAGCTACATCTATACAGGGGTTGCCCATCTTATTCAGAAATGTCTGTGTTACAGTGGCTATAGAACTCAAGATGAAGGCTTCCCACTACACTAGCTATTCCTTACCAAGATGTGTCCCAGAATTTTTTGGTCAGTTGACTTGATTACCTTACACAGCTAAGTCCTTCTTTTAAGAGTGCATTGGACCCTCCTTGACAAATGAGGGTCTAATGCAGAAAAATTTCAAAGTCTAAACCTATAGCAAGAAAAATTTGGAACTAACTTAAAAATGAGGTCTTAGAAAGCCTGTGTAGCTCTTGTAGCATAGAAATGGTTAGAGAAGTCAACTGAAGGAGAGAAGAACAAGCCACAGAGATTTATCAGTACAATACAATTTCTCTTGCCTAAAGTTTCTGTATTTAACAGTTGAGGTCAGAAATAGTATTTTCAGACTGGCTTTTGTCTTGTTGAGCTGAATAAATTTTCTTGATAGAATTCTCCTTTGAAAGTAAAGACTGTTTTTTTTTTAGTCATTGTATCTCCTTTACCTAGCATGGCATCTAGTACATAGTAGGTGTTTAATAAAATACTAATTGAATTTCTGGGAAAACTGGGAATAAATTGGGCAGAAAATGGGTTTTGACCAATACCTTATACCAGGAGTCCCCAAACTAAGGCTCGGGGCCATATGTGGTCCCCTGAGGCCATTAATCCGACCCCTCCCGCACTTTCATTGGTGGTCAGTGAGAGGAGCACTGTATGTGGTGGTGCTGCAAAGTGTGGCATCGCTCACATACAGGACTACTTCCAGTGATATAATCCTTTGTGTGGCGCCTTGTTCTGAGAGTAACCGAATGAGAACAAGGTGCCTTGCAAAGGATTATGTGGCTGCACAATGGAAGACATCAGCATGGTGAACGGCAATCTGGGGGAGGGGATTCTGCACTATGTACACTGCTGCCCAATATAGGGATGGTGGTGATGAGCCTGCGCAAGGTGTGACAGGTCCATTACAGCCAGCACTTCAGCCTCTGCTATCCCAGACAGAGGTATACAGATTTGTTCATAGTTTTTTTTTATAGTCCGGCCCTCCAATGATCTGAGGGACAGTGAACTGGGTCCCTATGTAAAAAAGTTTGGGGACCCCTGCCTTACACCATACACTACAATGAGATAAAAATAGGTAGGTGTCCTGGATATATATTAAGGCCAAACAAAAATATAATTTAGAAGAGAGCCAAATCAAGTCCCTTTCACATTTATGAGTGGGTGGTGAATGTGTGTGTATATGTTTGAATTTTCTACAAAAAAAGGAATGAAGCAATAAAAAAGATCATACCAATTACATGAAGTTCAGAAAATTCTGCATGAATAAAATTAAAGCAGTAGGATTGGAATGAAAATGTTTGATTACAAAAATGTTTGCTTTAGCTGTATTGCTATCCATACTTCTGCTCTGCTCTCCAGAATTCCAAGCCTTGCTGCCCATCTGCCACTGAATCTTCCTAGATTTCTATACTGTCTTCCCCATTTATGATGAGTGCTTCTTGAGAGCAGAGACAGTCTCATTTTTCTTTGTATTCCCAGTGAATAGCACTTGATGCGTATTTGTCATTTAATAAAATATTTTTCTTTTATACACTAATCTCTATTAAAGGTCTGATATCCAAGTTATGTAGGGAACTAACACAAATATATGAAACTGAAAGCCATTTCCCATCAATTAATTGGTCAAACAATAAATAATCATCTAAATAGAAAAATTATGAATTATTAGCAGCCATATGAAAGATTGTTCACAATTACTAATAATTAGAATATCGTAGATCAAAACCATTTTGAGATTTTTACTCACAAACAATAAATTGACAAAGAAAGCAAACGATGAAAACAGTCGTCATTGGAAGAGTTGTGAAAGGTAAGGCATTCGAATGGCCTGTATGAAGTTGTGATCTGCTCCAACCATTCTGGAAAGGCATTTGTGATTATGCTAAGAAAATAACTAAATTAGCCATACCCTTTGACCTAGAGTTCTATCCGATTGCCACATATATACTCCAGGGAGGTCAATACTTTTTAAAAAAGCCCACATATGCAAAAATTATTTATATCAGAACTTTTTATAGTAGTAAAACACTGGAAACAAAGATTTCCATAGATTGAGGAATGGATAAAAGATTCATTTTACATGAACATAAGGGAATATTATTGCTCTGTAAGAAATGATGAATACAAGAAATACATAGAAGAAGGGGAAGACACATGAACTTGTGCAAATGGAAATAAACACAACTACAAAAATAAGGTACACAATGATGTAAATGAAAACAATGGGGAAAAAAACAAATGGACTGCTGTGAAATTATCATGAGCTAGCTGGATTCCAAAGAAGAGATACATTTGCTGAGGATAGGGAGTCAGGAAGAAGATGAATTTGAGGGGCAGTTAGGTGGCTTAGTGAATAGTCAGGTCAGGTTGGGAAGACTATATTTAAATCTTCCCATAGACACTACCAATCTGTGTGATCCTGGATAAGTCATTTAACCCTGATTGCCTAGTCCTTATTGCTCTTCTGTCTTAGAACTGATACAAAGACAGAAGGTAACTTTTTTTTTTTTAAAGAATGGGTATGTACAATATTAGCTGAAGTTTTGGTTAATTTTGATGAATTGCTTTTCCTATTTAAAAATTATTTGTTATAAGACATAGATTTCTATGTAAGAGGAAGGGAGGGATATACTAGGAAATGTAGGTGATATACCAACAAAAGATAGAAATAAAGATGTTTTTAAAAATTACTTGTTGATTGACTCTAGCTTTTTGGGGACATTTTTTCCCTCCAGACTAATACTTTTTTTTACCTTTACCTTCTGTTCTAGAGTCAATACTATGTATTGGTTCCAAGGCAGAAGAGCAGTATGGGCTAGGTAATGGGAATTAAGTGACTTGTCCAGGGTCACACAGCTAGGAAGTGTCTGAAGTCAAATTTGAACCTGGGATTTCCTACCTCTAGGTCTGGCTCTCTATCCTCTGAGTCACCTAGCTTCACCCCCACCCCCAGACTAGTACTTTTGAATGAGATCCTTCTGAAGGGGAAATAAAGACAACTAGGTGGTACAGTAGAGTCCTGGGCTTGAAGTCAGGAAGATGAGATCAAATCCAGCCTCAGACAGTTACTAGCTATGTGACTCTTTACTTTCAAGTTTGCCTCAGTTTCCCCAAGTATAAATGTGCATGGTAGCAGCATCTACTATTCAGGGTTATGGTGAATATCAAATGAGATAATATTTATCAAGTGTTTAGAAGAGTGGTTGGTGCATATTAGGCATTTTAGTAAATACTTATTTCCTTCCTTTTTTACTGTAGTCACTGATGGCTGGTTCTATTGTTTCTATGTGTGTGTGTATGTGTGTGTGTGTGTATGAGTGACAGCTTTTTACTAGCTTTAGGTGAATCTAGACAGATTTGTGTCTAAGAGTTTGATTCTGTTAAACTTGCATTTAATAGCACTTTAACAGCAGAGGTTAGAGATAAAAATCCATATTGTTGCCCTCATCTTGTTGGACAGATAAACTAATACATAAGAAATAATTAGAGAATAGTTCTAAGTACTTAAAGAGCTAATTGAACATAAATTGATGCCAAAATATATAAAAGAGATAAAATATGCTATGAGTGGTTAATTAGAGGAGACTTTATTGAGGAGGATTTGAATGACAGGGTTTCTAAAGGTGGAGAATATGAGAGGAAGTAATTCTAAGTTCAGGGAACAGTATGAACAGGAGTGTGAAGATAGGAGTATGACTATTTTGCGACGGGCAGTGAGGTGATTAACCTGCAAGATGATATTTCCTGGGAATTATTAGAAATTAAGATAAGCAGATAAAATAGGGTCAGATACCAGGTGAAAAAATGTTCTAAATCACTCTTGATTTAGAGAAA